>NW_008795939.1:4626113-4641633 GCF_000699145.1 Aptenodytes forsteri
ACCCCCCCCCCCCCCCCCCCCCCCCCAATGCGATCACTCTGGCTTAACACAGTAGGTGACTTCCTATTGGAAAATTATTTTGAGTATCATAATCTTCAACTAAGTATCATAATTAACTAACAGGTGTATAAGGTCAAAAGAGACTGATCTGATTACTTAGAATGGAGACATATAAATCCAAGCTATACAACTTCATTCAAGCAGAGCTCACATTAAAAAAAAAAAACAAATCCTCCCCATTTATTTCATGTATCATGTGTTCCAGAAAATAAGAATAATATTTGCTATATAAATATACCTTTTTCTAGAGCTCTGTTTTCACTCCATCCAATCAGGGAATTCAGAAATGACCACTTGTTTACATTCATTCCAAGCTTGTGCAGCCATGAGTTTCCCTCTCCATCTGTTAACAAAATTCAGGTACTAAAATCAGGTGAAAATCATTGCAATTCTCTGAATTCTCTTGATTTGCTAATTCATTGGATTTAAATGTGGTATCCACTAATTCTGTTGGAACAAAGAGAGTTTTAAATGAGTAAAAGGGATACAAAAGAATGAGAGATTGGGAAGTAATTGAGAATGCTACAAGCATAAGAAGGATGTAATATTTGTTTGAGATTTAAATGGTTCCACCTGATCCTGAAAATAGAGATATATTGAATCCAAAGGCTGTATTCCAGACTTGTTTCCCATCTTCTGTCAAAATCTTTTCAAAATATAATTTTGAAAAATTATGAAACAAACTGGATTTTGCCCAATATCTTAGAAAATAAGTGTGTGTAGGGGTGGGGAGAATGGCATTGTTAGGTGCGATATATCTGACCCAGGTTTATTAATGAGCACTCTGGATGCGTGCAAGACTCCTGCTGAGAGAAAACCAAGCCACAACACCGAACATGAGCAACTTCAAGTGTTCTGGTGTGAAAGGGAGAACAGTGTCTGAAAGAAGTCTTCTGACTCTTTGAATTCATTGAAACAATTATCAGAAATTAAGAATTTTTGTCCACTGGGGAAATCCAAATGCATAGGTACCTTTCCTGAGATCCTGAAGCAATATTCATTTACTTCCACAGTGCAGTGATTTTCTACAACCAAAGGTCTGTCCCTTCACATTGCTTTTATTGGACATATTGTAAAGAATGTACTGTTTTAAAATATAGTCTATCCAGCTACTAGATGGAATCACCAGATCCTACTCCCATACAGCTATAAAAGTCGTTTTTCAACAGCTAGTTTTGATGATTTATAAAATACGTAACTAAATAAATGTGTTGAGATGAGTATCCTGAGCTCAAGTTATTCTGCTTTCTGAATTCATTATTTTCATCACTATATATTACATACATATATAGAGATCAGCTTTTGTTTTGTGAATTATGTCAGTGAAAGATGCATGTTAAATTATACATAGAACAGCTACTTCTTAAAGGACTCTGACCTCTCACATCTGCATCCTTTTGGTTCATATTTGGCTTTCTTTCCACCACCTTGGAGCCTATTTGAAGCCACAGTTATTCTTGAAAAAGACCTCCACTTTTGGCAAAATCAGCCCCTAGAGCATCAGTGTGTGCAGGCCAAGAGTGTAGGGTTTATCTTTCCATCTAGGATAAAGATTAATCTTAAACCCTTAATGGAAAAGAGACATACAGATATTGTTTCCTACTGGAAAAAATGCATTACTATGTCACCTGCTGAAATGACTGCAAAGTTTCCCTTCAGTCTATAGCAGTCCATTGGGAAGAAAGATACTTGAAACTCCCACAAGCTAATTCATGAATGCTAAAAATCAGTCTACATGTCTTCTCTTTAGCTTAGCATCTCATAGAGAATGTGACTCCCCAAACTACTGAATATACCTTTTCACACCACTCTTGTGAGTTAACTCACGCAGAACTGTGGTATGGCAGGGACGAGATATCTCTAGCAGTTCTTTCCTTTTCTTTTCAATGCCATCAGTCAGACTGGCTCCCAAAACGCATTCAAACCACCACAGTACCTTGCAATTTAATCCCTTTAGAATGTAAGCTTCCTCAAACCAGAAGCCTCTCCTTTCTCACTTTGCAATTAGAATCAAAGCATATGGCACAGATTAGGCAACCACATTGCTGTTTCTGAATAATTGCAACTGTATTTTTTGGCAGTTTTTAGAGAGTCTGGTTGGTTGCACACCTTGTTTTAGAAGTAACAGATACAGAACACATAATAAATTTAGTCCTGTTCTGCTGACTTTGGTTTTAATGGATATAAAACCAATAGGCATCTCTCATACATGAGGAGCTTGAGGACCACTTCCATTATCTATATGTTGAATCATGACAGGAACTCTCCCACTTAGTCCATATTCACATTCATCCATATTCAAGCTATATCAGCACTGATGATGCAATATGGACTATAATGCTTATGCAGTTCTGCTTCTGTGAGACTACAATATGGTAATGGGGTACCAATCTGCCCTTTTGTGGAAAACAACGAAGTACACTCTCGTTCTGAACACCTGAGGCACAAAGTACTGCTTACCCTCCTCAGGTGTGTCTTCAATCACACATGAAGAATGTTCTTGTATCTCCTCTGAATAATCAATAACACTGCCTGGTAGAGGAACAGATGGGTGAATGGTGGTGTGTGCTTTACTTTCAGGATCAATTCTTACTGAATCTTCAGGGACTTGAGAGCCTGAAGGGATAACTCTTCGCACCCATGCTTCTGGAAAAACAAGCAAAGTAATTGTTGTTATAAAATACTAGGAGGAGGTATTCAGTTGAGAGGCTTGAGAACAGATATCATGAAACAAGACCAGATTTATAAGATCACACCCCAAAATGAATTTAAGATAAAAATACTACAAACTGTCAACCAATTTAGAAGTAAACCTGGATGAGTGTCTTAGAAATTGATCAGATCAAACCCATAGTTTTGGGTCTTTTCTTTGTGTCTCATTTGAAATCTAATATGATTTGGTGATTTAATCTTGGTTTGTAAAACTGTCAGATTTAGCTGAATTGGCAAACACATCAAAGTCCATGAAATAAAGATTCCAGAACTCACCATCTTCTACCCTGAATAAAACCTGCTAAGTCTCATGCAGTTTCTGCCCCAAAGCATATCTCAAACAAATTCCTCCATGTGTAGCTCTTGGCCAGCTTTTGTTTCTGGATCTCTTTAAGATGTCTACTCTTTTGTTATGACCAATTTCCACTGTGTCCCCACAAAATGTTTTTCTTTTTGCTGAATTTCAAATAAACCAAAAAGATCTATTGGCGGAAAGCCTTCCATTTCTTTTTCACCTTGCCAGCCTCATAACTTCCATAGAGAAAGACACTGGTTTTCCAGCTCTTCACAGTGTATGGAACAGCTAGACAAAAACTCCCATATGAGGAAGAAAATAAATACTTGATTCTGAACCTGAAATATAAAAGATAGGCTTTTCAGGAAGCAAGCGGAACACATGCACAGGAATTAAAATCTAGGTGACAATAAGTTCAGCAACTGAACTCAGGTCATTACAGAGTTTCCAACTATCTAGCTGTGGGTCTCACCGTTGATACTTGCTCACTGCCTGTCAACATTACAGTAAAAAGCCTAAAGCCTTTGAAAACGTGGCTTATGCACACTGAAAAGACCTTAAAATTACATTTCCAGAAGTAACAGAGGTCATCAAGAATTATGATGTTGGCAAAGTAATTACTGCAAGTAACATGGACTGGTTGAAATTGTATACATCTAATGAGGCTGACAGAATGTTTTCATACAACAGTTTGAGAAATGCAGCTTGAGCAGGGATTGTGCTTCCTAAGGATAAAGGATCCTCACCTGACCTTCTCTGTCCTTTTGTAACGCTCTCTTCAAAGTATTCCTGAGTTCCTTTCTCATGAAAAAAATCATAAGAAATTTAATTACCCTCTTTCTTGTCTGGGTGCTTTTCTTTTTAGAGTGGAATCTATTGCAGGTGACTACAGAACACTGAAATACAGCACACCAGAGCAGTTGTTAAAAATACCACTCACTACTCCATCTTGCAAAGAGCTTCTCAGATTGCCCTTTTACCCTCATGCATCTGTGTATCTTGTAATAGCTGCAGCTCTCCATTTTTATACAGAAGGTGTAGCTTAAACTCAGATTCACCTGTAGCCTGCACAGCAGGCTCCAATGCCAACAGACTTTTAATTTTATTTTTAATGCTTTATCAGGGTAAATAAGTAATTATTCCTCTCTCTGTATCCCTTTCCTGTAATACATACTTTTTTCTTCGTTATGCATAAGTGGTAGAAATGAAGACCTTTTTGAGACATGAGAAAGGTTTGTCACTGTTGACCAAAATTTCTAGGGAGAAAACTTTTGTCTCCCAGGGTTTCATTACAAGACTTTATCACTTCCCCTAGACAGACTAAGTTCAGCAGTGAATTTCTTGCCCCTCTACTATTTTATCTCGTTAATTAGCTTCACACTTCTCAAGAATCATATAGGTTTTTCATCAATAATGAAAAAGAAACAGCCTTTACTGTGTTCTGCTAGATATTTTTTTTTTCCCCTGGTGATTTTGGGCCACCAAAAACTCAAGATAATTGTATGATGTTTCAGTTTAATATATTTAATAACAATAATTGCACTATAAGAAAGTTCAAGCTGGTTTCACTAATCCTTCCCTCCCACCATCACCACAGTTGGGAACTTTTTTTATGTTTCCCCAATCAATTTGCTCAGTAGCACTAGCCAAAGAAACAGCACAAGAATATGTTTCTATATAGATACCAGCTTCTGTTGTGGTTTAACCCCTGTCCCACTAGCAAGTAGGCTGGTGGGTCACAAGAAATTGGGAAGGGACACAGTGACAGAAACAGAGAAGGCCGTGACACTGTGTAAGCACTGCTCAGCGATAACTAAAACATTTTGTGTTGTCAACAGTGTTTTGGTCGCAAATCCATAGCACCATACAGGCTGCTATGAAGAAAATTAGCTCTATCCCTGCTAAAACCAGTACAGCTTCCAAGTAGCCTGAAATGTAGGTGATATTAGGCTGGGAGTTGAGCAAAAACTTATTGAAGCTGGAAGGATAACAAAGGTTTTTATCCAAGTCACGTGTAATAAGCACTTGAACTTATCTATGCAATAAGAAAGTTAAAGCATAAAAACTGTCCAGAAAACAAACTTATGTAAGCTCTAGTGCTATCTGAGTAGGAAGGTTTGATGAAGGCTACATACAAATACAGTATTGTTTGATGGTACTGGCTATGAGAGAGAGACTGAGAAGCACTCTCACTCACACACAGAAGCACTGTTGGAAGAGTGAAGGAAGCACCAAAGAAATGTTTATATATACGTTTTAAGCTAAGATTAAAGGTGAGAGCAGCTTTTGAGTATAGCATTTACTAGTAAGAGGCTTGTATCTGTAAAGAGAAAGCTGTCATATGTTTGATTCTACTGTGGTTGGGATACAAACAAGGATTTTTCACACTCCCTTTTAATAAATAAGATTACACTATAAAGTACCTTAATCTATCATCAGTTTCAGCTCTGTACCTCAAATAATAGTGATTTAGAAGGAAAGGACTAAACTTAATAAGCTTTGATGATCTTTCATTCATGTAATCAGGATGCTTCTTATTTTGACTGACGTTGAAAGTCCTTATTCCTTTATGGCCAGGCTAACTGGCCTGCAATCTAATAGAAGTAATTCTCAGAAATCTTCATCTCGTGATCAGAACTTAGTCTAAATGAAAGTACTTTCACAATTCAAGAAGGTACCTAGTAAAATTCTTTCAGACTGTAAGATCTTCATTAGGTAAGTGTCTTCCTTTGTACTTGGAAAGAGCCTCACCACATAAAATAAATACAAACCCACATAGTTTTACTGACAGTGGACTCTACCCTAATATTTCCTTTGTAAGTAGGGGATTCCACCAAAGACTTCTCAAAAGAAATATCTATGCTTGATCTTGCAGAGCAGGACTTTTGATAGCAGATGCAGTGAAAAAATACCTGCTTCATCTGTATAGTAAGAGTGCAGACAGTAATGAAAAATATAATATTAGAAGTAATTTGGAGTTTTATTTAACTTGCAGTCATTTATAGTATTTTAGACATAGCATAACTAGCTTTGGGGTTTGGAGTGGAGGATTGGATCATTCTACAAAGCTACATTTTACCATCCCTTCCTTCCCTGAGATATTGTCTATTTCTGCCTAGCATTATTTAAGATGTAAAAGGAAAGACTTATAATTTGAGAAATGGAGATAAACAGATTCCTTGGAGTACAACCTGGATAGATTTGTTTTCTATTAAAAAGGTTTAATAGAACCCCCCATGGCAGGTGAGTCAGACTACATGATCTTCAAAGGTCCCTTCCAACCCAAACCGTTCTATGATTCTATGGTTAATTTTCATGTCACCCTCACTCCCCAAAGTGGATCTCAATATGTTACTTCTTTTCACCTTTAACTCCCTGATCAGACTGTTTCCATGTTCAAGACTATTTTTTAAATTTAGAAAGACTATTTTTTAAATTTAGACCGATATCATTTTTACATAAAAGTTTTAATTTTCATGTAAAGTTTTAGTTCCTCTGGTAATACAGGAACTTTCTTCATGTCTTCCATCCATGGAAATTTAGCACACAGCACTCTTGTCACTCATTCTCTCAAGTGTTAGCTTGTTGTCCTGTGTGTACCTAAAACTGCTAAACGTTTGATGAGAAACACAAAATGTTCTCACATTCATAATCCTCACACTGAAGTGTAAATATGCACCTTGTGCAGTCTGCACGGAAAACAATGATCAGTCATCCTCAATGCAGATCATAATTTTGTAACCAGCTATCTCAGGAAGGAAGAACACCTGTCTGCGGCTACATCTTCACTGGGATGGTTAGGGGACTTAGGTGGCAGGCTGTGCTGAGAAACATATCTGCTTGGTTGAGATGAAATCTTAATTTATACTTTAAAACTGATGCCTGAGAAGCACAGAGGGATTTTTTTTTTTTTTTTTTTTTTTTTTTAATTAGAAGTCACAATTTAAAATAGGAGCAGTCAGTCTCCTGGTTTATAGCATGCTTGGTTTATAGCTAGGCCATTCCCTGTTGATATTTTATGCTTAAGAATTAACAATGCACTTCAGATGCAGTTGTAGCTGAAAATAGCTGATCCCCTATCATGTTACTTCTGTGCCGTTTCATGCCAAGTCCAATAAAATTTACTAAATTTACTAATTTGCTTTAACATCTAGAGGTATCCAGCATAAATTCTGAGGTCTGTCTTGTAGCTTTATTGCATCCCACATGTTTCACCATTTAGCTATTTTTTTGCTATGGTGAATTCTATTTTACGCCTTGCACCAACATATACTGCTTTGTGACAGTTCTTTTCTTTTTATAGAAGTGGCCAGTAGCAATTCTGAAAGATGAACAGAAAGAGATGTATCTTCATAATACTGCTTAAAACAGGCAAACAAGATGGAAGAGGACCACTTATTTTGGGGGATGTAACTCCAAAGTCTCATAGCTTTTATCTTTTTTTTTTCCCAGTGCCAGAGAGTTTTTTCCCTAAAAAAATAAACACATCAAAGCATGCCAGCTTTGATGGAAAAACATGATTCTACAATATATCATTATTATTATATTATTATTTTTATATTGCCTTCTAAGGACACATTTTCCTCATGCTGTAAAAATATTTGCATATTATACTCATGCTGTAAAAGTATTTGCATATTATAATCTGCATTTGTAAGTGATCAAAACAAAGTAAAACATAAAAAATACCATTGCACTGCACTCTCAATTTCCTCTTTCCTCTTAACAAATCCCTCCTGAAAAGAGATTAAAGAAAAGACAAAGCAGATGTGCCATGTTGTGCATCATTACATAAAAAGAATGTTTCAGAGAATCTCAGAGAAAAGGCAACTGGTCTGGCACTTCTTTTCTTTGCAGTCATGGAGTATTCCTTATGTTTTGCATCCTTAGTAGTAACTTAGTTGAAAGGTATAAATGCTGCTAGTGTAGTTACAGGAATATTCTACCAAAAGGAAAAGACAATTTATGACAAGCAAGTTGTGCCTGATTGCTCGTTAGAGTAATTTTAATACAGAATTGCAGGCAATGGTACATTTTGCTACAGTATTTTAATTTCATATTGACTAATAATCAGCTTTTTTTGCCAGGAGCAATCATCCAGTAGTACTCAGTTATCGGAGAAAATATACAGATTTAAACCTCAAAACTGTGTGTACTGCAGAACTTCTAAGATAGTGGCAATCAGTCCAAATGAAACACAAAAGAAAAATTGTAGTCCTTTCATTGTACCAAAAATACAACCTGGATAATGCATACATGCACATGAATCCTGTTGGGTTTTGTTTTTTTTTTTCATTATAAAATCAAAATCTTCAAGATAACATTGACGAATATTCTGAAGAGGAGACATTCATGTGTAATGTCTCTTCCAGCAACCACTTCCTTTTGTGAGACAGAAGAAGGGAAAAAGATGGAAAAAAGATGCAAGAAGGAAACCTTTTTTTGACTGTATTGGGAATGTTTTCAATCCAATCACTGTCCTAAGGCAGTGTAACATAAATCTAGAGTTATTTGCTCTGACTGTATCTAATCGCTGGCAGCTATGGTCTGAGGGAAAACAGAAAGGGCTATGTGAAGGGCATAACTTCTGTCCAGAAAAGGCTGATATCTGTTAAGACTAATTATTTAATAAATGTAATTTTTGCCCTGTACAATAAATATAAAACCTAAGAATTTAACGTAAGTCGGTCACAAAGTCCAGATACAATGATTAATATTTTATTTGTCCATATTAACATCATATGAAGATATACTGTTATCTTTTGAGAAAATTGCCATCACCATCAACTTAAATATTTCTAAGTGCATCTTTATATCATCTGTTTTACTTCTCAGGAAATTCTTTCCTTTCTAGTCAGTAAAAATTAGTCTATGACAAAAATTCTCATTCTCTGCGTGTAAGATTTTTCCATTGCCTATTGAATTGTGCAATATATTTACAGAGTTTACATGTAACTCCAGGTTTATCTGTGAGTTTACTGAATGGAAAAGGGGTAGGACGAGATGACCAGTTCTGATATAATTATAGGCACATCAGAGCATTACCCTCAAAATGCTGCTATGCTCAGGATCTCAATAGCAATAGGCATTTCACAGGATCAGACCTTGTGAAATGGGAGCTTCATGCCCAGAAATACTGCATGCCAACTTTATCACTGAAACAAGCTTTGATGTAAAAGCATAGAGGCTTTGGGGTTAGATAGTGTATGTAAAGCTAGGGAGGTCTGCAGTTTCCTTGAAGTAAGAGTAGCTGTAATTTGAGGCAACATGCACACAAGTAGTCCTCATGAAGTTACAATTATTGTATTTCTGATGATCACAAGCAGTACACAAAAAGCATTGGCAGGTCAAACATCATGTGGCATGGTTGTCCCATAATACAAACATCATGTGGCACGGTTGCCCCATAATACAAACATCTGAGCATGAGAACCTGCCTCAGGCCTATGCATGTCTTGCATTATTGTAACTAGCTTCAGAAAATTTCATAGACAGACCTATGCTACATCGTAGTAAGGAAATTGGCTCATGGGTAAGCACCACAGCATGGAAAGTTTTAGCATGAGAAGCAATGCAGAAAGGGGTGCCATTGGGCTGAGCTTTCCTGTGTGTGTGCTAATCCACTGAAGCATAACCTGATATTCAACTTCCTAATCTCCAGTGGAACGAGAACATAAGTGCTTGCCTTAGCTTTTTGAATAATGCACATTTTAGAGTAGATATCTCTTTCGTGCTGGTAAAAATTTCTGTTCTAGGTCCACTCTGAACTCTGTTATGTGTTTAATGTCCCAGTATCCCCACTCAAGATTCTGATTTTGATAAGCTGACACTCTCCTTGTACATTTTCTGGTGAAAATTTTGTCAGAAGAGTCAGTTCTAATTTCACAGGTTTTTTTCTGATTTAATTCTGGATCAGATACCAGAAGTAATCAGAAAAACAAGAATCATTGTTCCAACATCCTAATGTGATTGTATCTAAGTGACAGAAAAAACCTCACAAATAAAGCAGTAGCAAAATATCTTTCTTTGGTTCCTGATTTTGGATCATTGGGAGGTTTTACTTAAATTTCCTAAAGAATTAAAAGTTTAGCAGTCAATACCCTGAGTAACTTCAATTCTCATCAACTTCAGTAGGAGCTGAATTAATGTAGTTCTCTCCTGGCACCTCACCTCTCAGATTCTTATGCAGCTGACATTGTTGAATCCTGCAAATTTTATGGGCAATTATTTCTTGAGTTCTGAAATTTGCTAACCACAAAGCAAAGAGGATTGTATCTTGAATCAGTTACTTCTACTGAATGCAGTATCAGTTTGAGACCTAAAAAACCCCTCTTGGGTCTTCCTTTTCTCATCTTTGGAAAAGAAAAAGAAAAGTGATACAAGGATTGTTTCTTTACTACTATGTAATTAAGTTTATTTTCATAGAGTTACAAAACGGCAAAGCCCCGTGAAAATTTCTCTGTTCTAGTATTTGAAATAGTAGTATGGCTTGTTAACAGAGGTATGATATCTTTCTCTTTAAACTGTTCTGAATCTTATAGATCAGTCACTTTTCTACAGCTGGAGTCACTGAATTATTAGATCTCAAACTAACCTTGGGGGAAGGTGGAGTCATGTGTTTAACAGGTGTGTTATGTATAGTTTTAGGGCTACTGCAATGTTATTACTGATGTTCACATAGGTGACAGGTATACTCATGTTCTGTCCCAAAACTACCTAGGGACCCACCTAGATTGGCTAGTTGCAGCAAGTCGAGCATTTAGTCACTGAAACAAATACTATTTCATACAGTGTCATAATTTTCCACTCAAGCGGCACGGTGACTGCTAACACACAGTTGTCTGACCATAATACACAAAGGTGTAGCTGGCACATGAAAACAATTGGGCCAGGGACTATTGTAGGATATGCTAAAGCCCTGGATGGAAAGACAAGTTGCCCCGTTAGTCTGCTGAACTCAAAGATACTTGAGTTCAAATACAAAGATACAATGTCAATGTGCCAGTCAGTCTCATTCTAAGGTCATATCTGAAACTAGCTATTGGTATGACACAGCTAAAGTCTATGCTTCCAAATGCTCTTTTCTCTTTCCCTCTCACTCACACATTGAAATATAAAAAAAGAATGGTTGAGAATTTGCTTGGACCCCTGGACATAAACTAGGAAAGAATAGACTAGCTTTATAAAGAAGCTAGACGGGTATCAGTAATGTTCCAAAAGTCAGATATGTGCTGTTGGCTCAGCCACACTACGTCCAGTCTAAGGGACAAGAGACCTCAAACCTGCAGTCCCTTTTTTTGTGGCCTACCAGAGGTTTCCAATCTGGTGATTCAGACCATCAGCCAAATGGGACAGCTTGACATGTTTTTCTCAGGCTGCGCTTCAATGGGTTATATCTTATTGCTTAAAAAGTTTGGTGGATAATTAATAAACCCCCACACCTCCATTATAATGGTGCCATACACCTTTTAATAGTTTTCTAACCATTTGGTGTGTGCAAATGTTTAAAAAAAAAAGAGGCTAGTGATACCTGTTTTGCTTTGGCTTCTAGCAGCAGGAGAAACAGAATTATTATTCTTCTTCCAGAACCAGGATTGTGATGGCAGGGGAATACTTTCTTCAGAACAGGAATATTGGTCTAAGTAAAAGTGAAACAAACAAACAAACAAACAGCAAAAAATAGGAACAGAAAAACCCCCAGCAAATCACATATTCTGAAAAAGTAATTCTCATTCCAGTGGTTAGTGGAGCTTTTTGTTAAAAAAATAAAACAAAATAAAAAAATATATTCAGTTTATATGCATAGTACAGATAGCAATGCATCTAAGACAATTTAGGAAAGATCATCAGGAACTCCTATTTATCATATGTTATAGTAAAAGAAATAAAGTAAAGTAAAAGTCATACTCTCTAGTATTTAAAGTAGATTATTTAAAGAAAATGTCCATAGAGACAGATTAAGATCAGTCATTTTATTATGATAGATTGTGTTCATGATCTGCGTGTGGTCAAGAAAAAAATAGTGTTGTAACCTCACATAGAGCTTTTATATCTTTGGGCCAGTTTTAATATAATGTCTCAGTATTCAGCCCACAGTTTGTGGGATGTTTTACATCGAGTATTGCCAGCTACAGCATTAATTAATTTAATGCCTTTCAGATGAAAAAAAAAAAACCACTATAGAAATTCTTAGGATATTAGGGATTAAGAGTCATCTCACAGATGTATAGGGTTGCTTCTCTGGAGATTCCCTGCACAACGAATTCTAATGAGTCTTGGTACTTTAATGCTAACTGCAATACCAATGTTGTATGCTAAGTGTCATATAAGATACAGGGAAACAGCTAAACCAGTCCTCTGCTCTCAAAATCAGAGTGTGCTTTCCTTGGCTTCTGGTTACACTTAGAGCCAATACAGACCAGCTCTGATAATGGGGCTCTGAGAGTCTCTGTAAATCGGATACGTAATTCATTCAAATTGCAAATTTTGCAAGCATGTTACATGGCTGGGAACTGCTGGAACACAAAGCACAGCTTATTCTACTGAGAGGTGCTCCAGACATCAAAGAAAGGATGCTGTAAAGGGGTGGAGAAATCAGCCAGGTTTGTATGGTATCTTTCCTTGACTCTGCAAATGCAGTATTTAAATCAATAATGCACACAGTTCAATTATTCATGCGTCTCACTATATGAGTATGATAAACCCCACTATGCAAGAAACAGATATTTCAAGGCTATGGCAGAAAAAGAAGAGGGAAAAGCAAGAATATCTTTGTGTCTGTTTCTTGTTAATAGTATTTAACAGCTATTGTGTGTCTTATTGTATGATCCATTGTATGTTAAGGTATAGAACACTGCAATTTTCATCAAAATGGCAAAATAGTGGAGTGACTTTTAGCATTCACAACAATTTCTCAAACCCCGCCAGGGCAGGAATTTGTTGAAATCTGTGATTTGTGAGTAGCGATTGGGGCAAATTAACTTAGTGCTAGGTCTGGGCCCCACCCCTGTGTTGTGAGCGATACCTCTAATTTTACCCACTCATTTTTAGGGAGATAGCAGTATCTCACAAAAAAGGTTGTCTGCAATGACAGAAGAATATATATAATATATAAAACAAAAGTTCTTTTAATAACTTTCTATAGGGGGGCTGTCTGAGAGTAAGCTTCTGTATTGCTCCTTGTTACAGGACTGTTCTACCGATGCACAGACTCTCTGCTATTCAATATTGTCCATAATGCAAGTGCATACACTAGGCTTTCTTACAAAAGCATCAATGGGCTGAATGGAGCTTGTCCTCTGTGCTCTGATGCAAGACAAGGAAGGATAGTGAGAGAGAGGACTTTCAGGGTTGGTGGGAGTGTCTTTAAAGTATGGTTCAATAGAAGTGACATTGTGAAAGAGAAGACGACTGTTTCTTTGACTTGGGCGGATGTACAGCGTGTTTTCCCCTTTATTATGTGGAAAATGAGGTATGAAACTTGATGTGGATAAAGAACAACTGTGCTCCCAGTGCCCTGAACAAATGGGCACAGATAATCAAGACCACATTGTTTCTCCTTGTTGCTTACAAAAAAGTGCAAAATGTCATTTTTATTGCTGCTGCTGATCATTCATACAAGCAGCCTAGTAACAGAGTGTAGTTGCAATATTCAGAGAAGCTGGGTGGTTAGAAATGGGCCTTTTGGGTCCTCTTTTCTTGTTTGTGGATGGAATAGTAGCTGCCTCTCCTATTTACCTACAGGTTGGATGCCTTTAGTAGTCTGGTCCTTCTTTCTCACTGAGCACTGCATCACATTGATATCACCTTGTTCTATGATATTTAAGCCTGTATTTATAGCAATGATTGCTGTTAGATGAATTCAGTTTTTGTATTGTTAATATGAAGATTCATCCTCTGAGAAGGATATCTTTTATAACTCTATCCCATCCCCTGAAAGTAACTTAACAATGAAATCTAAAAGTATTTTACAGGTACAGGTTTGTTTACAATGTCACAAGCTACAGCTCAGATTTTTTCCAGATGAAAATGCAATATGCAAACTTTTTCTTCTTATTCATTCTGGCCAAACCACATTTTTTTCTCTAACATTCTCAGGTTACACTGCCTGAAGCAACAGCCTTGCCCAATGGCATTGCCTAACAGAGTTGACAATCAAGTGTTGTTTAACTTGTTATTCTTAACTTCTGCTGTGAGGGAAGGTTACACTGTCAGTCAGTTGACTTCTCCTTTTAACATTAAAAATCCTTAATTATCCTAATATAGTATATTGGCATGAAGAAGAACATATACAGAAGTTATCAACTGATACTTGGAAACTTGGAACAAAACTTTGATGTCCACAGGTAATATTACAGCTTGTTACCACAGACAGCAAGGCTTCTTCTTGCTGTATTTTGTCCATGTTATCACTATTTTCCTCTTGAAAATCAAAGTAAAGGCACATATTTCATACTATAAGCCACAGAAGTACTAAAGCAAAGATGAGAATCTAGATTTAGTTTTCCTTGGAAAGCTATGTGCGTTTGTATGTTTATTTATAGACATAGCTATTCCATTCATATTGGTTAGACTTGATATTCCATGGTATTCCCAATCTTTCCTCATTCATTAGTCAGCTGCCTGAGAATACAAACAGATCACAATGCCCCACTAGTGGAGTGCTATTCATCTCTACATCAGCCGTGGCAATCTTCCTTTGATTTTAATCTTCAGTAATGCATTTAATTTTTAAGCACAATGCTTGAGAAGTATATTTGACATCTGAGAAAAAAATTACTTTTACTAATATGTATGGGAAGGGTTCAAATATGTTCATTAATATTAGGTAAGAGCGGACTGTTCCCTCATGATTCATGGACAAGATCTGCAAGTTGCACAGAAAATACCACAAATCTTCCTCATCTTTCCATCACACAGCTTTTCAGCAGCCTGCTCCCTAAGGTGGGGCAAGGGAAACCATCCTGCTTTTATTATAGTCTTTGCATAACTGTTCATTTATTCTTTAATTACACACCCTTGAAAAGCACTCACAGAATCTGGCCTTCTGCTTTCACTTATCTAAACCCCTAAATGCATATGCAATGGGATCAATGAGAGCTTATGGGTCAGAATTGAAGGGAAGGCAGGGACAGGTGACATTACGGTGGGGGTCTGCTACAGGCCACCTGACCAGGAAGACCGAGTGGATAAGGCACTCTATAGGCAGATAGGAGCAGCCTCACATTCACAAGCCCTGGTCCTCATGGGGGACTTCAACCACCCTGACATCTGTCGGAGGGACAACACGGCAGGGCATAAGCAATTCGGGAGGTTCCTGGAATGCGTCGATGACAACTTCCTCCTCCAAGTGGCAGAGGAGCCAACGAGGAGAGGTGCTATGCTGGACCTTGTTCTCACCAACAAGGAGGGGCTGGTGGGGAATGTGAAGCTCAAGGGCAGCCTGGGCTGCAG
>NW_008795939.1:4644653-4647996 GCF_000699145.1 Aptenodytes forsteri
AGGTCAGGTTGGACGGGGCTCTGAGCAACCTGGTCTAGTTGAAGATGTCCCTGCCCACGGCAGGGGGGTTGGACTAGATGACCTCTAAAGGTCCCTTCCAACCCAAACTATTCTATGATTCTATGATTCTAAAGTCTCAAACTAAAAATGACTGTAGATGCTGATTATTTTAATTTTTGAGGCCCAACCTTGGTTACCTGCTAGACCCCAGATATGGCCACTCCAGGGTGTATATAAAAAAAAATGAACTTTGAACGCTCACAATAGCATCTGGTAAGAGATATTCTATATAACAGGAATGATTTTAAGAGTACAGGTGCAATTTAAGGACAATTTTAAGATGTCACCATTAGGATACATGCTATCTCTGTGGCAAATCTAGTAGGTAAACCACAAAATTTGGCAATATACACTTTTTATCCTTTTGTTGTGGCGTTCTGTTCTCTCCTTTGAGGCAGAATCCTCTGGTAAAATTATTTGCCTTGCAAATGATTTTTTTCAGCAAACAGGAGTTAAGATTTCAGGGAAGAAATAAGCACCAGGGACCGGAGAATTTGAGCAAAGGTCTAAGCTTTCAAGAAAATATTCCTAAATAAAATACATCATGGAAAAGAAAGTAGCACTAACTACTTAAGCCATTTTTTATCACTGTTCTAATATCTTGTTAAGTGTCCTTTTAGTTAGCATGCTTTCTCCTTAAAGTCCAACTGAAACTCCTTTCCCTTACGTTCATTGCTTCCTGTTCTACAACCAAATTGAAGACTTTTGAAGACTTCTGAACTCATTCTTCTGAGAAAGAACTTAAAGGTTCTTCCATTATTAGACCACTAAACCCACTTTTCAGTCTTTCACCAGAAGCCACTTTCATTAGCCCTTCGATCATTCCTTTGTACCACCTTTCTTGTTCATTTTCTGACATTGCATTTCTTGAAATGACATGCCTAAAGGGAGACACAGTACATAAACAAGAGCACACATGGTCACTTGCCGTGGCTGAAATAATACTCAATGACTTGTTGAGCTGTGGAAACTCAATCCTGCTTTTCTAGAAATTCACAAAACATTCGTAAATCCCAGAGTGGCTTTACTTAGAAGACCTTCATTTACCACACTTTTCTAAACATTTATGAAGACGCGTACACAACTTTCCAACTAGTCACTAGCATTTGAACACACGTTTTCCTAGGTTAGCAAGACAGCTTTTGAAAAATAATTAGCTGTATTCAAAAGTATCCTCATTCACTTGTGGATCTTTTTGCCACCTAAACAGCTTAGCTCTTTTAGTATGTCTTTCATATCAGTGGGTTCTTTTTTTCCTTGACTTTCACTGACAGCTGAGGAACTTAAAAGTAGGCGGTTATCCTCTTCACACTTTTCACTCACTCACTTACTTTTTTAACGTAATAGTGGCCTGGCTCCACCCTTCCACTCTCCACAGCTGTGTCCCATAATATAACATACATGAACATTTTTTTTTTCCCTAAATAAACATTATGTCCTAAAAAATTACCTTCATCCATTGTAATCGTTCTGTTTCTCAGGGCCAGTGTTTCCACAGAGGTGAGAGTTAATTTCTGGTATTTTCTGACAGCCTCCCACACTGTGTACATAAATATTTAACCTGTAAAAATGCAAGAGCTTCACTAGGCAACAAGATACCTGCAGACAGTAAAATGGGAGATACGGATCAGGTTTCTCCTCACTGTTTCCTGTGGCTAGCAATGTCTGTTTTGGCAGGAGACCAAAGTGTACTAGATGAAACTCAAAGCTGTAGAAGACTTAACTATAACTGAAAAAAACACAGGCAGATGTTATATACCTGAAAGCACAAATACTCACAAGATTAGAAGGCTTTCAGTAGAATATTTTGCAAATGTCCACACCTCCTTGTTTCAGCTGAAAGAATGTGAAATATGATACTCTTGCTATATTTCCAGTAGTGGTGAAACTGGTAAAGATATAAGGGGTGTTTTATACAATCTCAGCCCTAATTTCACATAAACAGAGTTATTAAATGCTTCCAGATGAAACTGTCATTACATTACAGCAAAGTTTGCCCTGTTTTGGAGAACTGCTTCATGGAAGTGTATTGCCATCTCCCTTCTCTGCTGATTAAAGTTAAAAACATGCTTTTAGCATTGCCAATACCATTATGCTGAGACTGGTCTCAGCTAATGAGAGAAGCAAGTTGTTTTGAACTGTAGGTTAAATATGCTGTTCTCTTGGAATAACTGCAGGCACACAACTTGTGATATATTCCTATATTAATATGAACAATATAGGAGCAGGAACTGGGAGAAGCAAGTACTACTCAGCAGTTGCAAAAGCAAATACAGAATAAACTGTTTGCAGTCTGGTGTGATCCAGCTTAGGCAGGTGAGACCAGTAGCTCAGGATTTCTACTTCACTGCTATTGTTCTGCACCCCACCTTTATGTCAAAAAGGATTAAAAACAGGAGCTTGCCTTTAGATTGTAATCCAAAAGGAAGGCTTTTGGTATCACAAGCAGTTTCACTGTGGGTTTATAGGAGGCAGCTTCATTGGGAATCTTCTTCCAAATAATCCACAACTAATTAATTTGTATGCCTAGTTTCTCTTCTACTTTGAATGTTATAGCTTCACTGGGATGTGAAGAATACAGCATGATATGGGACCTAGATAAAAGGCTTATCTGAAAGAGTACTTTTCTTATATAAAAGGAATGTTTTTGCAATTTTTCTTTTTACAAAACCCAAAAATATAAAAGTGCACTTTTGTCTTTTTTTTCCCCTCTTTCACCTCTTGCTACAGGGGTAAAAAAGAAGAAAGAATAGAAAAGGAGAAAAAACAAAAGAAAAAGCAACCATCTGAACAATTGAGGGTGTTTCATTTTAAAAAATTGCAATCTTATACAATTAAAAATATTTTTGACAAATCATGTTTCTAAATATTTTTACAGCAATTAAACGATTTATGACATAGAATTAGCACTACAACTACTGCTAAAAAAAAAGAACTGGCAAAACAGAAAAAGGCTTGACTCCAACCTATATTTAACTATGGTACTTTAGGTTTCTACTTCCATTTTTTAATATTCATTGTAATGTTTCTTGCTTTACTTAATATTTTAAGGGGTGTGTAGTAGCCCCAGTCCTGAACTAGAACCTGGCTGTGTGTCCTGTTTTCAGCTGGGATAGAGTTAATTTTCTTCCTAGTAGCTGGTACAGTGCTGTGTTTTGGATTTAGGATGAGAATAATGTTGATAACACACGGGTGTTTTAGTTGTTGCTGAGCAGTGTTTACATTGGTCAAGGACTTTTCAGCTTCTCATGCCCTGCCAGCGAGAAGCTGGGAGGGGGCACAG
>NW_008795939.1:4656370-4665376 GCF_000699145.1 Aptenodytes forsteri
CCATCCCTGGAAACATTCAAGGTCAGGTTGGACGGGGCTCTGAGCAACCTGGTCTAGTTGAAGATGTCCCTGCCCACGGCAGGGGGGTTGGACTAGATGACCTCTAAAGGTCCCTTCCAACCCAAACTATTCTATGATTCTATGATTCTAAAGTCTCAAACTAAAAATGACTGTAGATGCTGATTATTTTAATTTTTGAGGCCCAACCTTGGTTACCTGCTAGACCCCAGATATGGCCACTCCAGGGTGTATATAAAAAAAAATGAACTTTGAACGCTCACAATAGCATCTGGTAAGAGATATTCTATATAACAGGAATGATTTTAAGAGTACAGGTGCAATTTAAGGACAATTTTAAGATGTCACCATTAGGATACATGCTATCTCTGTGGCAAATCTAGTAGGTAAACCACAAAATTTGGCAATATACACTTTTTATCCTTTTGTTGTGGCGTTCTGTTCTCTCCTTTGAGGCAGAATCCTCTGGTAAAATTATTTGCCTTGCAAATGATTTTTTTCAGCAAACAGGAGTTAAGATTTCAGGGAAGAAATAAGCACCAGGGACCGGAGAATTTGAGCAAAGGTCTAAGCTTTCAAGAAAATATTCCTAAATAAAATACATCATGGAAAAGAAAGTAGCACTAACTACTTAAGCCATTTTTTATCACTGTTCTAATATCTTGTTAAGTGTCCTTTTAGTTAGCATGCTTTCTCCTTAAAGTCCAACTGAAACTCCTTTCCCTTACGTTCATTGCTTCCTGTTCTACAACCAAATTGAAGACTTTTGAAGACTTCTGAACTCATTCTTCTGAGAAAGAACTTAAAGGTTCTTCCATTATTAGACCACTAAACCCACTTTTCAGTCTTTCACCAGAAGCCACTTTCATTAGCCCTTCGATCATTCCTTTGTACCACCTTTCTTGTTCATTTTCTGACATTGCATTTCTTGAAATGACATGCCTAAAGGGAGACACAGTACATAAACAAGAGCACACATGGTCACTTGCCGTGGCTGAAATAATACTCAATGACTTGTTGAGCTGTGGAAACTCAATCCTGCTTTTCTAGAAATTCACAAAACATTCGTAAATCCCAGAGTGGCTTTACTTAGAAGACCTTCATTTACCACACTTTTCTAAACATTTATGAAGACGCGTACACAACTTTCCAACTAGTCACTAGCATTTGAACACACGTTTTCCTAGGTTAGCAAGACAGCTTTTGAAAAATAATTAGCTGTATTCAAAAGTATCCTCATTCACTTGTGGATCTTTTTGCCACCTAAACAGCTTAGCTCTTTTAGTATGTCTTTCATATCAGTGGGTTCTTTTTTTCCTTGACTTTCACTGACAGCTGAGGAACTTAAAAGTAGGCGGTTATCCTCTTCACACTTTTCACTCACTCACTTTTTTCAGGTAATAGTGGCCTGGCTCCACCCTTCCACTACTTTTTTAACGTAATAGTGGCCTGGCTCCACCCTTCCACTCTCCACAGCTGTGTCCCATAATATAACATACATGAACATTTTTTTTTTCCCTAAATAAACATTATGTCCTAAAAAATTACCTTCATCCATTGTAATCGTTCTGTTTCTCAGGGCCAGTGTTTCCACAGAGGTGAGAGTTAATTTCTGGTATTTTCTGACAGCCTCCCACACTGTGTACATAAATATTTAACCTGTAAAAATGCAAGAGCTTCACTAGGCAACAAGATACCTGCAGACAGTAAAATGGGAGATACGGATCAGGTTTCTCCTCACTGTTTCCTGTGGCTAGCAATGTCTGTTTTGGCAGGAGACCAAAGTGTACTAGATGAAACTCAAAGCTGTAGAAGACTTAACTATAACTGAAAAAAACACAGGCAGATGTTATATACCTGAAAGCACAAATACTCACAAGATTAGAAGGCTTTCAGTAGAATATTTTGCAAATGTCCACACCTCCTTGTTTCAGCTGAAAGAATGTGAAATATGATACTCTTGCTATATTTCCAGTAGTGGTGAAACTGGTAAAGATATAAGGGGTGTTTTATACAATCTCAGCCCTAATTTCACATAAACAGAGTTATTAAATGCTTCCAGATGAAACTGTCATTACATTACAGCAAAGTTTGCCCTGTTTTGGAGAACTGCTTCATGGAAGTGTATTGCCATCTCCCTTCTCTGCTGATTAAAGTTAAAAACATGCTTTTAGCATTGCCAATACCATTATGCTGAGACTGGTCTCAGCTAATGAGAGAAGCAAGTTGTTTTGAACTGTAGGTTAAATATGCTGTTCTCTTGGAATAACTGCAGGCACACAACTTGTGATATATTCCTATATTAATATGAACAATATAGGAGCAGGAACTGGGAGAAGCAAGTACTACTCAGCAGTTGCAAAAGCAAATACAGAATAAACTGTTTGCAGTCTGGTGTGATCCAGCTTAGGCAGGTGAGACCAGTAGCTCAGGATTTCTACTTCACTGCTATTGTTCTGCACCCCACCTTTATGTCAAAAAGGATTAAAAACAGGAGCTTGCCTTTAGATTGTAATCCAAAAGGAAGGCTTTTGGTATCACAAGCAGTTTCACTGTGGGTTTATAGGAGGCAGCTTCATTGGGAATCTTCTTCCAAATAATCCACAACTAATTAATTTGTATGCCTAGTTTCTCTTCTACTTTGAATGTTATAGCTTCACTGGGATGTGAAGAATACAGCATGATATGGGACCTAGATAAAAGGCTTATCTGAAAGAGTACTTTTCTTATATAAAAGGAATGTTTTTGCAATTTTTCTTTTTACAAAACCCAAAAATATAAAAGTGCACTTTTGTCTTTTTTTTCCCCTCTTTCACCTCTTGCTACAGGGGTAAAAAAGAAGAAAGAATAGAAAAGGAGAAAAAACAAAAGAAAAAGCAACCATCTGAACAATTGAGGGTGTTTCATTTTAAAAAATTGCAATCTTATACAATTAAAAATATTTTTGACAAATCATGTTTCTAAATATTTTTACAGCAATTAAACGATTTATGACATAGAATTAGCACTACAACTACTGCTAAAAAAAAAGAACTGGCAAAACAGAAAAAGGCTTGACTCCAACCTATATTTAACTATGGTACTTTAGGTTTCTACTTCCATTTTTTAATATTCATTGTAATGTTTCTTGCTTTACTTAATATTTTAAGGGGTGTGTAGTAGCCCCAGTCCTGAACTAGAACCTGGCTGTGTGTCCTGTTTTCAGCTGGGATAGAGTTAATTTTCTTCCTAGTAGCTGGTACAGTGCTGTGTTTTGGATTTAGGATGAGAATAATGTTGATAACACACGGGTGTTTTAGTTGTTGCTGAGCAGTGTTTACATTGGTCAAGGACTTTTCAGCTTCTCATGCCCTGCCAGCGAGAAGCTGGGAGGGGGCACAGACAAATTTTTTTTTCTTTCCCTGTTTCTCCCCCCCGTTGTTTTACTTTCCATTACAATATTACTATTATTATTATTATTATTATAATATTTCGAGTATTAAACTGTTCTTATCTCAACCCATGAGTTTTCTTACTTTTGCTCTTCCGATTCTCTCCCCCATCCCACCGCGGGCGGGGGGAGGGTGAGTGAGCGGCTGGGTGGTGCTCAGTTGCCAGCTGAGGTTAAACCATGACATGTGCTAGCTATTAAACAAACACAATAAAACAGATTGCTTGTGCCACAGAAATCTTAAGATCACTCCTTTCAGTACTTTTGTTCTGGCTGGTGTTCTTGCTAATCTTATGTTAGGAAGAATCTTTACATGACAAACCTTTATATTTTTACTTAAAACACCCTTCAAAAAATCAGCTACACTATTGTCTTTTTCTTAAATCACCATATCTTGGGACTCACTATTCCGTTCCTGCTTCTCGTATTTTGTTATCAATAATATTTCATACATAATTGTGGAAGGTAAATTTCTAGGGCTAGGAATCTCATGTTCCTCTTTGTATATTCCCAATCAATTTGATTCTCTTGAAAACCTTGTAGCAGCTCCAGGGATAAATAAATTATTGTAGTATAGAATTGGGCCACATTTGAAATGTCATATCTGCACCGTTCCCCTTTGAGGAAACTCAGATGCAAATCAGGCTCTGGGTTTTGTACCTTTAGGCAGTTCTATAATGGGACAAATTACAACAAATACAAACATGCCTTGAAGTTTCTTCTCTTTGAAATAGAAACAAGCCCAAACCCTTTAAAATTTCTCATGAATAACTATGACTTGCACCATGTCGTCCATTGTGCTCTATGTGGTATTTCTTCTCAAGCAGCAACAGCCTTGAAGCAACCCAGTCTAGAGTAAAACTGAAACACAAGAGCAGGAGTTTTCTGGGTTTTTAGCTGGAAACACAACAAGCAATTGCTGTTCAACATCTGAATACAGAAGTCTCTAACAAATCTCCTGGATGCAAATTTTTTTTGCTGAAAGTCAACAATGAGCTTATATTTAAATTGAGGAGAAAACACATAAAATGCAGGAGGCCAGAGAAAGTAGTTCTTCAAATGGAATACTGCAGTTTAGATTGTAATATCTGTACCTTGTTTTTGTGAAGGTTTGGGGGAAAAGCACATGAAAAGCTTTATTTTGTCTGAGATGAAATTATTCTAATGTTCCATAGAAGCAAATATGTTTTGCAGTGAATTAGTTCTGTCAGTTCTGCACAGAAATTTCACTTCTAATTTTGGCAGGTAAGCTACTCAGTGAAATAGTAACACCCAACCTGTCTTGGACAACTTTTCCTAACCACAACAATTTGCCATTAATAATGAGAACAGTTAGGGTCAGGTATTATAAGAAAAAATGAATGTCTAGTTTCCTCAATTTTTTTGTGACTGTTCTTATCACACCCTGAATGTAGACAATGAGCAAAACATAATTTATTATTATTCATTTACTATGCCATTCCTGTTTCTGTGTGGTAGTGGGAGCCAAGCCAGGGCTATGTCACTCCGAACAGGTCTCAGCTTGACTGAGCTGATTCTGAAGCTTCAGAATATGATACTCGCTCCTCATTGTAGACAGGGAGTAAGATATGCTTTATTGTTTTAACCTGGATGTTTATTGTCAATAGATCCACTCCCTGGTGTTCATTTCAACATACAGAAACAACCAAAGCAGCACAGTTTACTAAGGAGATATTTGGAAATATTTAATACATTAGTTTTCTTTAAAGGAAAAAGAGAACCCAGAAATGGCAGTAGATGAAAAGCTACTTTGGAGAATCAAAACAGTTTCAGAAGACCTATTTGGTCTTTAAAACCCCAGATAGCTAAATTTAACCTACATATTGCAAGACCAGAGGTTGTTCATCTGCTCATTAACTTTTTGCTAGTTAGTGTTGCCTCTTATTTCTTTGAAGTTACAACAACATAATTTTGTGGCAAATTTCAGTCTCTTTTGAGGTACAGAGGACTGTTCATCCTGCTTCTTGGTCTCACTGGAAGACACTGCCCAGTTCCACTCCTCCTAGGATCAGTTGTGACACTCTGCCAGCCCTCCTGTTTTGTTTTTGTTTTGTTTTGTTTTGTTTTGTTTTGTTTTGTTTCCACAAAACTTTTCTCCATTCAGGGCACTGAGCTTTCCACAGCTGTCATATATTGTTCAATTGTTTAAAGTAAAGCTCTGTCCTTTGTGTTCCCTTCTCTTGAATGCCACTTCTGTTATTATATACACCTTCTGATTAGCATTATAGACTGTATAGGACAGTAAAAAGCTGATGCATTCCTACTTCTTTGACTTGTCCCCTTAGTACTTCCCTCTTCCTGTGCACTGAGTTACACCTTCCCCAGTGATTTGCTATTTTTGTCACAACTTCATCATCATACAGGTCTGTTTTGCTCTACTGCGATTCGGAGGAGGATTTGTGTAAGCAGGGTTTCCAAAGCCTTTTTCCTAGAGGCTTCCTAGAAGGTCCAGATTTTCCTTATATAAATTACTTTGGCACACAGACATAGCAGAGTCAGGGCTTATGCCTGGAAGGCAGTCTGACAAGTTGAAAAAGCTTCTGGAAGCATTTCTCAATCTGCATCCCTAAGACGAATTCCTGGTTCCATTAAAATGAGTGACAAAACTTGAGCTTATTTAAGCTGAATGGGACTTCTAGTTCCTAAAATGATGGCATCTTGACATGACTTCACACACAGCTATTCTGCCTGTTTCTAGTACAGCATGGGCTATTTTTACCTCTTTATGTAGGGGGCAGTTCACTAACACTTTGTGTCTTCTGGACAGCCAAGTTTTGGTTTACCATGAGACACAGAAAATCCCTTTTCACTTCTAGAAATCTCTGGAACTACAGAAAGGTATTTACTGCAACTAAGTGAATAGTAAGTATTAGACATAATTATAGAAGCAGATGCATGTTTGATTAAAGCATGGAGTTCCTGTTGCCAGAGAATCAATGCCAATTCAGTTTCATGAGGCACTAACAAAATATTGGTTAATCCATGATGAAAAAGAGAGGTGAATGATAAGTATTTTGTGTGGTGCAAAAACAAATACAATTACTCCCAGTTAGAAAGTTCCTCAAAAATATTTATGAACTATTTTGAATCAGTATCAAGACACAAATGCATGTTATCCAAACGTTTCCCTATTTTCAAGCTTGCAAAGAGATCCGCAGCTGAAACATGATCCAAAGGGGTAATAACACATTAATGAAAATAAATCCTTTAACAGAGAAGCCATAAGAGATATTACACCGTTTTGATTATGTGTCTTTTTTTTTTTTTCTTTAGCATGAAACTAAAAAAGAAGTTGTGTGTCTAGATTTGAAGCTCTATGCCACCCAGCCCATGGTATAGGATCATGGGGATACACATGATCACAACCTGAATCTAGATGGACCTATCTAGAATCATGAGGATTAGGTGCAAATGAATAGATAGTATAGCTGTTTTCACTGAAATTGAAAACTAATCTGTTGCAATGTCAAAGGAAGAGATGAAGGTCTGAGGAGGCACTATACTTCAGTATGCAGAAAAGATATTTTTCTGAATAATGTAACTGAGACATGCTTCCTAAAACAAGAATTTGTACAGGAATTGGTAAATATGTGTTAGTGAAGAAGTACTGGGTTTGCTCTGGAATGTCTTGTTGGAAGTATTACTGCTTTCAGTAGGACTGCTGTAACTCACGCAGCAGTGACATTACATGCTCTTAGATCTATACCATCTATATCACTGTCTCTATTACTTGAAATCTGAGTTACCTCAGATTACCCTGATTACCCTGGTTACCCTTCAGGTCCTGGCTGTCTAAGGAAATGGAATAATGTGTTTCTCCTCAGTTTTGTAGGATGTGGATAAAAGCTACTGAAGATAAATGAAGTCACAAGGTGCAAAAGATGAGAGAGGCAGATTCCAGGTGGCTCTGGCTTGCTATCGGCTGGCTCAAAAGGGATGACTGTCCCAGTGGGAAATAGGCAGAGCTCTGTTTTATGACTTACTGTCTGACTTAGTACACTCAGGAGGTCCTGCAGGATAATCCTGTTTCATAAAAATGCAATTTGTTAGCATCAATTTCCACTTAATGTTTATCTCATAGGTAATCTGAAGGTCACTTGTAAAATGGGGTTCTTTAGCTGAGTGTGGGTAGAATGGTCCTCTCCCAAATACCGCCAAACTTAAGTCTTCTTAATTCTCAGGTTACACTGCCTGAAGCAACAGCCTTGCCCAATGGCATTGCCTAACAGAGTTGACAATCAAGTGTTGTTTAACTTGTTATTCTTAACTTCTGCTGTGAGGGAAGGTTACACTGTCAGTCAGTTGACTTCTCCTTTTAACATTAAAAATCCTTAATTATCCTAATATAGTATATTGGCATGAAGAAGAACATATACAGAAGTTATCAACTGATACTTGGAAACTTGGAACAAAACTTTGATGTCCACAGGTAATATTACAGCTTGTTACCACAGACAGCAAGGCTTCTTCTTGCTGTATTTTGTCCATGTTATCACTATTTTCCTCTTGAAAATCAAAGTAAAGGCACATATTTCATACTATAAGCCACAGAAGTACTAAAGCAAAGATGAGAATCTAGATTTAGTTTTCCTTGGAAAGCTATGTGCGTTTGTATGTTTATTTATAGACATAGCTATTCCATTCATATTGGTTAGACTTGATATTCCATGGTATTCCCAATCTTTCCTCATTCATTAGTCAGCTGCCTGAGAATACAAACAGATCACAATGCCCCACTAGTGGAGTGCTATTCATCTCTACATCAGCCGTGGCAATCTTCCTTTGATTTTAATCTTCAGTAATGCATTTAATTTTTAAGCACAATGCTTGAGAAGTATATTTGACATCTGAGAAAAAAATTACTTTTACTAATATGTATGGGAAGGGTTCAAATATGTTCATTAATATTAGGTAAGAGCGGACTGTTCCCTCATGATTCATGGACAAGATCTGCAAGTTGCACAGAAAATACCACAAATCTTCCTCATCTTTCCATCACACAGCTTTTCAGCAGCCTGCTCCCTAAGGTGGGGCAAGGGAAACCATCCTGCTTTTATTATAGTCTTTGCATAACTGTTCATTTATTCTTTAATTACACACCCTTGAAAAGCACTCACAGAATCTGGCCTTCTGCTTTCACTTATCTAAACCCCTAAATGCATATGCAATGGGATCAATGAGAGCTTATGGGTCAGAATTGAAGGGAAGGCAGGGACAGGTGACATTACGGTGGGGGTCTGCTACAGGCCACCTGACCAGGAAGACCGAGTGGATAAGGCACTCTATAGGCAGATAGGAGCAGCCTCACATTCACAAGCCCTGGTCCTCATGGGGGACTTCAACCACCCTGACATCTGTCGGAGGGACAACACGGCAGGGCATAAGCAATTCGGGAGGTTCCTGGAATGCGTCGATGACAACTTCCTCCTCCAAGTGGCAGAGGAGCCAACGAGGAGAGGTGCTATGCTGGACCTTGTTCTCACCAACAAGGAGGGGCTGGTGGGGAATGTGAAGCTCAAGGGCAGCCTGGGCTGCAG
>NW_008795939.1:4667839-4690114 GCF_000699145.1 Aptenodytes forsteri
AGGTCAGGTTGGACGGGGCTCTGAGCAACCTGGTCTAGTTGAAGATGTCCCTGCCCACGGCAGGGGGGTTGGACTAGATGACCTCTAAAGGTCCCTTCCAACCCAAACTATTCTATGATTCTATGATTCTAAAGTCTCAAACTAAAAATGACTGTAGATGCTGATTATTTTAATTTTTGAGGCCCAACCTTGGTTACCTGCTAGACCCCAGATATGGCCACTCCAGGGTGTATATAAAAAAAAATGAACTTTGAACGCTCACAATAGCATCTGGTAAGAGATATTCTATATAACAGGAATGATTTTAAGAGTACAGGTGCAATTTAAGGACAATTTTAAGATGTCACCATTAGGATACATGCTATCTCTGTGGCAAATCTAGTAGGTAAACCACAAAATTTGGCAATATACACTTTTTATCCTTTTGTTGTGGCGTTCTGTTCTCTCCTTTGAGGCAGAATCCTCTGGTAAAATTATTTGCCTTGCAAATGATTTTTTTCAGCAAACAGGAGTTAAGATTTCAGGGAAGAAATAAGCACCAGGGACCGGAGAATTTGAGCAAAGGTCTAAGCTTTCAAGAAAATATTCCTAAATAAAATACATCATGGAAAAGAAAGTAGCACTAACTACTTAAGCCATTTTTTATCACTGTTCTAATATCTTGTTAAGTGTCCTTTTAGTTAGCATGCTTTCTCCTTAAAGTCCAACTGAAACTCCTTTCCCTTACGTTCATTGCTTCCTGTTCTACAACCAAATTGAAGACTTTTGAAGACTTCTGAACTCATTCTTCTGAGAAAGAACTTAAAGGTTCTTCCATTATTAGACCACTAAACCCACTTTTCAGTCTTTCACCAGAAGCCACTTTCATTAGCCCTTCGATCATTCCTTTGTACCACCTTTCTTGTTCATTTTCTGACATTGCATTTCTTGAAATGACATGCCTAAAGGGAGACACAGTACATAAACAAGAGCACACATGGTCACTTGCCGTGGCTGAAATAATACTCAATGACTTGTTGAGCTGTGGAAACTCAATCCTGCTTTTCTAGAAATTCACAAAACATTCGTAAATCCCAGAGTGGCTTTACTTAGAAGACCTTCATTTACCACACTTTTCTAAACATTTATGAAGACGCGTACACAACTTTCCAACTAGTCACTAGCATTTGAACACACGTTTTCCTAGGTTAGCAAGACAGCTTTTGAAAAATAATTAGCTGTATTCAAAAGTATCCTCATTCACTTGTGGATCTTTTTGCCACCTAAACAGCTTAGCTCTTTTAGTATGTCTTTCATATCAGTGGGTTCTTTTTTTCCTTGACTTTCACTGACAGCTGAGGAACTTAAAAGTAGGCGGTTATCCTCTTCACACTTTTCACTCACTCACTTACTTTTTTAACGTAATAGTGGCCTGGCTCCACCCTTCCACTCTCCACAGCTGTGTCCCATAATATAACATACATGAACATTTTTTTTTTCCCTAAATAAACATTATGTCCTAAAAAATTACCTTCATCCATTGTAATCGTTCTGTTTCTCAGGGCCAGTGTTTCCACAGAGGTGAGAGTTAATTTCTGGTATTTTCTGACAGCCTCCCACACTGTGTACATAAATATTTAACCTGTAAAAATGCAAGAGCTTCACTAGGCAACAAGATACCTGCAGACAGTAAAATGGGAGATACGGATCAGGTTTCTCCTCACTGTTTCCTGTGGCTAGCAATGTCTGTTTTGGCAGGAGACCAAAGTGTACTAGATGAAACTCAAAGCTGTAGAAGACTTAACTATAACTGAAAAAAACACAGGCAGATGTTATATACCTGAAAGCACAAATACTCACAAGATTAGAAGGCTTTCAGTAGAATATTTTGCAAATATATATGTATGTCTCATTATACTATGACAGTAGCTGCATGGTTTGCCACTTCTGAATAAACAATACCAGATCGATGATAAACAACACACAAACTATTCCAACTTTTTGAAAGAAATGATGGAATTATAGTTAAGAACGTAACAATAAACACTAAAGCTCCCTCCAATTAAATTGTATTTTTTAATTGTAAGTGTTTAATACAATAAGCTCTCTAGCTCAGATGGTGACTCACTCCAGCTTCCGGAAGAAGATGAGTCAACATCTCCCCGCCTGTTAAGGAGGAAAAGCAAATGCAAAGAGCTCCTGCAATGAGCTCTAGCACAATGCCTTCATGTGAGGTCACTCTGAAAGTAGAAACACAGGCCTGAAAGACAATACAATAAAAAAAAAAAGAGGTGAAAAACTACTATGATAAAAATGGGATAATAGTCCAATTATTGAGAAAGCGTATTAGAAAAAAGAGTCAACGTGGAAGAGTGTCTTACTAAATACTTGTAACACACTGATTCCTACCCTTATAGGCCTGCAGTAAACGCTGCTGTGCTATCTTCTTTACTGAGAAAATGCCAAAAACTTATAAAGATGCTCTGAGCCTGTGTAACCCAGCTTTCTAGGTTATTTCTGTACTTCAGAAGACTCACTGAGCTACACCAGGGATACACACAGATTTCCAGCTTTTCAGTATAAACGGATTGTAATTAGCCATGCTCATTAATAGACAAGGGAAACAGTCCCAGAAAAAGAGTGTAAACAGACGTTTTGGCCAACATCCAACACGAGTGAAATAAGACTGGTAGTGTCCTACTGACATGGAGAAGGTCAAGAGGGTAGGAGTAATCTGAACTTCGCGCATCATAATTAAATAAACAAAACCAAATACAACCTGACAGCTTGCTCACAATATTGCTCTTAGCTGGTAGGCCCCTTCAATTATTCAGCTTACTGAAAATATCTGAAATATCTTTGTCAAATAACATGTGAAATGCGCAGGAAAAAAAGAAAGAACAACATGCAGGGGAAAATTGCTGTCAGAGAGTCGGGGGAGCTGGGGGCTCCATGGGGGCCAGGACTGGGCGGGGGGTTCCCACAGAGGTTGGCAAGACAGGGCCTGGTAGCCCCTCCTGTCCCACCACCCCAGCCAGGAGCAGGACAACCAGGGGGCACTGGAGGCAGCCCCAGGCATCGAGCACCTCCCTGGGGATGGAGATGGGGATGGGACAGGACAGGACATCAGCCTGCAGATTGGGCCCAGCCCAGGTCCCACAGCCAGTCCCAGCCTGGCTGCAAGGCAGCAGGGCAGTGGCTCAGGCAGGGACCAAGCACTGGGGCCGCAGCTGAAGGCAGGTCCCAGAGCTGGGGTGGCCTGTCCACCACCTCCCACAACACTACACTGGGGGCTCTTCCCTTGGCCCAGTGGGATGGGGACCCCCTTGGCTGTGCTGATCCTGAGCTGACCCCCAGCACCCACAACCAAACCCTGTTGGGGGACATGTTTAGGGCCCCAACAGTTTCTACAGAGCTATTTTAAACAGAGGAAGACATAAGCAATGCTGGATTGTGTACGCAATGATGTGCTACATTTGAGGAATTTGCAAGTGTCCCTTCTAATGCTCTCCAGCAGTCTGCTCCCCTTCCTCCTCATTTCAATAATTGCTACACTCGGGTTTCAAGGCAGACTGGATTTCATGTATGTTCATGAGAGGCAGATCAGCCATACTTCCTCATTCTGGAGGTACCAGTGTGTTGCAGCAGGTCCAGGTCAGCAGAAAGCAAGACGACAGCCAGCTGGGAGGCCAATCTGCTAGTTGCAAATGCTTCTGGTTCAGGAAGTGGTATTTCTTCACTAAGCATCACGTTCCGGGCCAGTCTGAGACATTAGTGATATGCCATGTGGTGCTATGCCGGACGTGCTCTGGAAAATGTGTTTGGCTGGCTTGGTGAGGAAGTGCTTGCAGAAAACCACTTCTAGCAGGCTGGTGAAATCCCTCATCTTGTGCAAACCACTCTCACTTTGAACTTCAGAGTTTAATCTGAATGTTTCAACCTCTTTCTAATTATGTAGGTGCCAGTTATTGCCCTTCTATTAAGCCTGCCAGTTTCCAGGTGTTTTCTTTCAAAAAAAAAAAAAAAGATATAGGGTATTGATATTAAGTTTTGACATGTCTTATTCCTGGACCATTTCTGCCACATGCTCAGGTGCAGAAGAAGCAGAATTAACAGCCACCAGAGCTCAGTGAAACGTGGAAGCCGCATTGACTCTTCTCCACTCTTTTTTCTCTCAAAGTTTCACTGAGCAAAGATATATCTTAATGTATTCACTTTGAAGTAGTATCAGACATGTCAAAATGTGAAGGGAGTAAGTCAAGTTTAGTTTTTTAACATTTTAATCTTACGATCCCGAAAGATTTATGGCAATTTACTACAGTGAGGGATATGGCCATGGCAGGGGAGGAGAACTACCAATGCATGCTCATTCGTTGTTTTTTCCCTTCTGAAATCTGCTGCTGCTTTCTCCAGCACATAGTTTTGCAATGACTTTTTTTGTGTAATTCTGTGTTTTGGACAGTACCCAGATTTAGCTGTTGCAAAGAGCAGCCGGTTGCTGGGGCTGTGCAAACACAGTAGTTGCTAGGTGGGGTCTCCTGCGCGGCGCTATAAAAGCATTGCGAGCCCTCTGCTCTCTTACTGCTGACTGTGCCACCCTGACAAGTAGTATTTGTGAGGAAGAAGGTAGGTTTTTGCAGTTTTTTGCTACTCTCTGTAGGTCCAACAAACTTTAAGAATTGTACACTAGATTTGTCAAGTGACCTGGTGCAATTTTCTGTGGGTTGGATTTACTGGCATGGGAAAAGATGGGTGTGGGCAGGAGAAATTCTTTCAGTTTTGAAATGTTTCATGTGCATGGAAGGGCTTGGACAATTACTGCTTTTATTTAATGCATGTAAGGAATTGGAAAAAAAAAAGCTTAAAAGATTAAAAGCAGACTTATTTGGAGTTGACTGTTTCCTATGCTTCTATGCTTTGACTTTGTAGTAGGCTGCTGTAGAAATCTGCAGTAAAACTGGAGTTGCTGGAAAACTAGTGTGACTTGTATGGAAACTTAAAAAAAAGAAACAGCTGTTGTTGCTTCAACAGTTTGCTGCTTTGGGACTGTAGAGGGGTCTTTGCTCATGAAAGTGATGAAAATGAGGCAAAGCAATCTTTTAGAAACATAAGAGCAAAACCCTGGTTTTGTGACTAAGAACTTAGGCAAAGCCACATAAGTAAGGAATGTATCATCTGGGGTTTGTTCTGCTAAAACTTTCCACTGAATTTTCCAAGGATGAGATTGTTTTCCTCTCTGATGTTTTCATTCATATTCAGTAGACTTTCCACTGTAAAATAAACTATTGTGTTAGATCTACTGCCTGTTTTTCTGATAGGGTGTAATGACCTTAATTTACACCAAGATCCTGGTAACTAGCATTGGACATTAACCAGAGATGATATATCTGATACGGTTCATGATATGGTTAAATAAGCATGGAGAAATGGTGTTTGACACAGACTATAGTGTAAAAGTCTAGTTTGTGTCTCTAAATATTTTCAATAACTATTGAGTATTTTCTCAAAACTTTTAAAAATTTGCATATGTCCAATTCAAGGGTGCTTCCTCTGGAGAATGGGAGCCAGACAGAAAGCAACATTGCAATAATTCTTGTGAAGCAACAGTTAGGGCTTTCAGTCTGGGTGTCCGTCTGATTTTTCATTCCAGTTGCAATGTTGATCATTCTAATTGGGAATGATAAAATGCATAAAAATCACAATATTTTTCAAACTGAGAAATTTTAAGTTCTTGTTCCTTTTTCCTTTTAAATGGGATGTCTACACATTCCAGTTTGGGAAGTGGGACACATGACCGGGACAATATTTTATTAAACAGAATAACTCTCAAATAATTATTTGGTATGGAGTAATCAGAAAGAAGTGTCACACTTTTCTATGGTACCTTCTGTTTGCACCACTTGTAGGTACATATATTTTTTCATATCCCTATTCATAGACTTTGTACTGAGCCTAAAAGTAAAGGAAAATATATGGCAGAAAGCCATCAGTTCTTCCAATCCTTTTCATCCTAAAGTCAAATAATATTTTGACTGACTTTATCCCTCCTGGATCTAGGTATCATTTACATGAGCTGTTTGCATTTTAGAGTGGTGTGAGTCAAAGCATTGGGAAAGACCTCTACTCTGTCACAGGGCTGGCTGTCTTCCTAGATTCCAGTCTTCTTTTTTCTTATTAGCCATAGTTTCTTGTAAAGCAAGCAAACAGTTTTATATGTAAGGTGGTTTCTTAACTTTCTGAGCCAATTCAAGCAGAGTAAGGTCTTTAGCCCCTCTCAAGAGCCATTGCCTACTTTGACTTCTATTAAAATTATGTTATTTGTTTACTAGATGGAAATAGATGGATCTGCATGCTAAAGTGTCTTTATTTAAAAAGGAGGGGAAAAAAACTTAGTTTTTAAGGCACAGGATTCTTTTACTGTATCTCTAATTTAAATTAGGATAGACATAAAGGTTTAGATAGAGGCTTAATAAACCCAATTTAGTGTAGGTTAGCAGCCTTCTGCTCTAGCAGCAAAACCTCTAGAGCTGGGTGTGAGGGGTGGGGTGGGGACAGGCAGAAGAAATGGAGACGTTAGCAGTTCTCCCTAGAGCCAGCTCTACCAACTTTATTCCTGAGAAGTGTTACTCTATCAACCAAAACGCAGTTTTGGTCCCACCTCTTCTCAGATCTGGTGCTGTGAGACTGAATCTTGTTTCTTAGTTTTAAATGATTATACACTCTGTGAATTTATTAGTCGACAAACTTATCTGTACATGTCACTGTTGGTGACTCAGTGCACCTGGTATGGAGACTTTAAAATGTTTTCATCCTGCTGCATGCGGCCTTTATGTGTGCTGTTATAAAATGCAGCAGAACTTTAGATACTATAGCACTTCATCTGCCTCATATACTTCTGTCAATACAAGAAGGGTACAGGAGTGACTATAACAGCTTGATAAAATACTGTTTTTAATAGCAACCTAAGTATACTTTTCTGATCTTCAATAAACGACACGTGCATCAAAATTGATCCTTTCAACTTACACAGTATTCTGACCATTATTCACCCAGACGAGACCTACTCTAAATAACATATAAATACAGTTTCGGAGTCAGTTTCAGTTTTTCTAGCAGCACAGGAAGAGCTGAATTTTGTGCCCTCAGGGCTGAGGGAAGGGCACAAAAGCAAGAGTTTTCTGAGGAAGAGGGAGTGTAGGTTGCTCCTGCCCTGGAGAGGGGAAGGAAGGGTGGAGCTGGGCTGGAGGGCTGGAGGAGGGCCATGGGAGGTAGCTTCTGCTTTTTTGGCAGCTGAACGTGGAAGTAAATTTTACAGTTTTGCTGTGAGGGAAAGAAGCAGCTGGGCTGCAGCTCCACTGCTTGGTCCTAAGGTGTGTCGCTTTAAATGACTGCTTTTTGCCCGTCCTATGGGACACAGGGCATAAGTAAGGCAAGTGTGCAGCATAAGCAATGTCATTTTTTATACTTGTGTATATGATCAACATTATATAATCTGTACCCCAACACCATGAATAGCACCTTGTCTCTTCACACTAGATTCAAAGACACTCCAGTTTACCCAGCAACATTATCTTTAGTTTATTGTTTATATGTATGCTTTAAAACCAAGCCTTCCCTAGAGTTTGCTATGGAAGTGTGTTTTAGGGGAGAAAAAAAAAATCTATTTTGACCACACCAAAAATACTTTATTTGATAAAACATTAATTTCCTTTCTTTGTTCCCTCACTGTTTCTATTAGCAAACAGAATATTCCTCACACCAAAGTTGTTATGAAGCAACCTATTCATTATTTTTGGGTGCTCAATGTCAAATCACATCACCATTGGTCTTTTTTCCCCTTCTGCATGGTATCTTATGGAAAAGCTGGACTGATTTTCATTTTGAGTGGTAAAAAGCAAAAATTACTTTTTTTCCCTTCTTAAATGGGTAATGCTCTATTCTTTTGTAGAAATTGGAGGGAATATGTAAGAAATAAGAAACAGCATAGGTGAAACTGTCTGATTTTACTCGTCTTCCTTAGGAAGGGGCTGGTCAAAGAAATTACATGAAAATATATTTAACAAGGTAATCTCTTTTGTCTTAAGATAACACACAAGAGCTCCAGCCTCAGTAAATGATCAGACAAGAATACTTGTTTAGCACTGAATTGGAACAGAATCAAACATTTGGTGAGCTAAATGGGCATAGCTGATACCTTAACTAATGGGGAAAGACAGACTTTAGATTGTTTCTGGTAACTTCCCTTTGTAAGTCAATGCTAATGCTTAGGTATTGCCATAGTAAATAAGCAAACAGTCCAATTAGTTTACTGTTCTATTTCTAATCTAAAACTTCTCCAAGTAGCTAAGGGTGTAGGGGTGAGCAAGCAACTGTGGAGCATGGCATCACCTGCCAAACATAACAAAAGTTACCTGCTTCCAATAGCACAGGCCAATTACTGCTTGAGAAAATAACCCCTGCATATCATAGTTCAAGAGAAAGGATTTTGAGAGTGGGAAACTGAATTGCACTGGTGCTGAAAATGATGAAAAATGGTTTGTAACTTGATGAAAAATGGTTTGTAACTTGATGCATCTCTTCCCAGAAACTGTCAACATGGCTATGGTATCAGAATTTCTGAAACAGGCATGGTTCATGGAAAATCAGGAGCAGGAATGTATTGTAAGTGTTATCACCTTTTGAGAGCATCGTGCTTATTTTCAAGTACTTTTAGAAGTGATCTAAAGGCATAGGCCACCAAATTTCTTTCATATACTCAAAGGGAGGAAAACCAATGGCAAAACTCCAGCTGATTAGAACTGGAACCCAATTTTATTGCAGCGTATAATCTAATATAATCTAATAACCTAGTAAGTCTGCTATCAGATGAAAAATTACTTTTATTTGCATGTATCAGTCTAGTTATCAATGCCTAGACAGAACTAGTTACTGTAATGAAATTGTAATTGCCAGTGGCCAATCACTAATGCACCCAAGTCATCCTCTTTAAAGTAGTAATCTGATGCACAGGTGTGTGAATGTGCAAGAACATGTTCAGATGACGTACATGAGAAAAACAGGGACTCTTAGGCTGAGGTACAGGAAGCCATGAGTTGGAGCCCAGGAATGTAAAGGAGGAACTAAAGTCACTAGTAGATGTCCTCGTTTTCGTATCATATGTCGTGCTTACAGTGGAAAGAGTCACAGTACGTAATAAAACACCTCAGACGATCAGTACTGATACTGATTAGAAAGGAGGCTTATGGTGGTGAGAAGTCAAGAGTTATTGCACTAGGATGATGTGGAGAGTCTTTGTGATAATAAAGTTGATTAAGATACTGAAATGACTGTCAGCAAAGGTAAAGTGGCACACTGTGGAGTCACAGGAGATCCTGAAAGAATTTTCATATTGAAAAAAATTGAATATAGCAGGGAAATTTCAGTAAATAAAGTTTTCTACTCTAGACCTTTGCGGATTTTATAATTTTGACTCCACAACTTTTTGTGCATAAACCTTTGGCTCCACCATCCCATCCCCCTTGCACTCCCAGGGTCCTGAGTCATTCTGGTTGTGTTGGTTACAGACAGTTTTTTACTGCTAGTAGATAAGTTTGTCATGGGAACCAGTATACAAAGACTAACCTCGCGTGCCTGGGAAACAGGCAGCAAACCAGTCCCATTCCTCTGTTGGCTTATCACAAAAGTCGCAGTGATTTTTTCAAAAGTGGGCAAGACAGTGCTTTAAGTATGCAGTCCCCCTGCTCTCATACAACTTCTAGTGATATAATTGTGTATGGAGTTGAATATTTAATTATCAGACCTTAGAAGTGTACAAAATTCAATACAGAATGCTGTACGTAAAGCATGTATCCATAAGACCTTGCCATTTGTCTTGTGCTATTTAACTTTAGTGGCAAAGGATTAAAAAAAAATAAAATAGTGAGTTGTTGAAACAGGACAAAGAGTATAGGTCATTCTGAAAAAGTGTAGCTAAACTACTGGGGTTTTTTTAAATAAAAAAATCTCACCATATATCATACCAAGGGGAATTTTATACAAATATTTTATCCAAGAATCTTGGGGCATTTTATAGCTTCTGTAAAAGATGGTAATGAGTATGGCATCAGTTAGGTAGTGCTGTTGGGTTATAGGCCCTACCAGTAACTTGATTTGTCACGTTGCTGACTTAGGACAAGCTGCATAACCTGTCACGTAGCAGAATTCGTCATCCCTAGCTATTCCCAGAGCACTTTAGACATTGTCTAGGGAATGCCTGTATAGGAGTGGATTCACCAAGGCAGCCAGTAGATAATGCCTGTGAAGAAAGTGTGGTGTATGTCTCAAGTTTCAAAGAAGTTGAGTAACAGTTCTCCACTTCCTTGTAGGATTAGACTTGAACTCTTCTCCAAGATCTTGCATGCAAGAAGTCCTTGTAGCCTTAGATATGAGTCAGCTGAGAAGTCACTTAATGTGATGCACAGTCAATTTGCATAAGATGAGCAAGGAAATTAGCAGCACTTTACTGGCAGTGCCTGTAGGATTTAATTGTGGTTTTAGAGCCTTTAAAATTTGGACATAATTGCCTAATGTGACAGTTAAGAAGTATTTTCCTGTGGAATCCAACTTACCCTGGGAAATAGGTCTTCAGGTTCCTAAAACAACATATGAAATACTTTCTGTTTAATATAAGAGGTGTGAAAGAAATAGATCCAATGCATATCTATTACTGAGCATGTTTAGTTCTCTGTAGTTACAAAACTGTACGTTCCTTGATAGTCCTGTAATAGGCAATCCCAAATACATGGTTTATTTAGTCATCTAAAACCACTTCTTTGCAAAAATATTCTTTGGAATGAGCAATTATTTATTTATTTATTTATTTATTTTTCCCCTGTGCAGAAAAGTTCAAAAGGTGGCTCTGGAGTACAGTCATACCCTAACTTCGATCCATCAGCTGATGTTGTTGCTTTGGACAAAGCTATTACTGTAAAGGGTAAGAGGAATAAATATTTAACCTGCTACATTTGGACTTTTCCTTAGGAAATTTTGAGAATAGCACTGTGAATAAGATATCAGAGCGAGAGGCAATGGCAAGCGGGAGAGGTGCCTCTGCTTTAAAAAGCTTGGCAATACATTAAATTATGCCACTTGCTAAAGAATCTCAACTCTTTGATATCCTGATGTTGTATTACAATTTCAGACCTTAATACTACATTAAAGTTCTTGAATATGTTGAAGGAAGGTTTGTAAAAATTTAATTTCTAGAGAATCAAAAAATATTGTAACATACCATACTAATACTTTTTGATTTGATTTCCATAAAAACCCTGCAAGAGGCAGTGAATATGCTGATAATATAGTGTATGCTTCTATTGCACTTCTCTCTTTTAATGAAATTCACATTTGGCACTTTGCCTGTACTTTGAAACCTTTTTCAATTTGATTTACTGTTATTAAATGAGTATGCGATCTAATTCTTTTTTTTTTTTTTTTTTTTTTTTTTTGTATTTTAGTTATTCTGTAATGTAAGTTCTGCACTCAGAACACTTTAAGACTTTCTATATGAAATTGTAGAAACATAGGTTTCTGTGTTCTATGGGAATCTATTTATTGGGATTCTTCACTGCATCACTAATTGTAAATCAGTAGACGATTACAGTTTTTCCTTTGGTTAAACTTCAGTGTGTCAAGAAATCAACATATGACATAAAGCAAATAACAAAATGTAAAAATTATTATTTGGCTAAATGATGCACTTGAGACCACTATAATATTTCCAATACATTAGACATATTGTTGTTTGGTGTCTCATAGGTGTGGATGAAGCCACCATCATTGACATCTTGACTAAAAGAACAAATGCTCAGCGTCAGCAGATCAAAGCTGCCTATCAGCAGGCTAAAGGAAAGGTAAAATATATTCAAGCCAAGCTTAAATCTACACCCAGAATATCAATGTTGCTCCTGACTCAGATCGTACATATAGCTTTAGCTTCATAGAACAGAAAGTTACAGTCTTCTGCCTTCTGTAGTTTGTGAAAACCATGACAGAATGATAATAACCTGCAACTATATGGCCAGTGCTGAGCCTTGTAATATGGTGGCCATTAATTTGAAATAAAAAGAAAAATTTTGAAATAAAAAGACAAATTTTGAAGTTCTGACTTTCCAACTTTTTTTTGCTTTGTAACTGTAAGTATAACTTTTAAGGGCCAACTTAGAAAATAAGTCTAATATCTCATTTTAGCCTAGATTTCCTGTTTCTGTTCAGGAAACATCACCTGTGGTTTTCACAGCCCTCTCCCCCCTCAGAGGAAGCTTTAGCCTTGCAATTATATTTTTTAAGGACCTAAATTAAAATATAACTTAGATTATTAGTTACCCTGGTTCCTGGCACACCAAAAGCAGAACAGAACTAACTATGGACATACTGCTTGCTTCTGAAATAATCTCGTTGGCTTAGGTATCCTGACAAAGCAGGTTGACCTTCTTACTCTTACAGCCACAGCCTTGACACATACTTGGTGGAGAACAGGGCTGTAGCTTTTAATATAACAAAATAGACTACTGAGCATTTCTGGATAGGAGGCAGAATAAATCAGATTTTTTTTTTTTAAACTTAAATTTAGGTCAAATTAGAATATAGACCAAATCTTAACTTCAGGACTTGCAGTTTTGTGTAAGGCGATATTACAGTATATCCACAGAGTTTCCACAGCAAATTCTGTATCCGTTATGCAATAAATGGATGAATTAAAATGTAATCCAGATAAGTAACTCAGTCATAATCATAACAGCAAGATAGTATTACCTTCTCTTAAAAAACAAGCAGCCTATTTTGAGTCTTCTTCTGATGCTGTAAATGGGTGAATATGGCTGAACTGCAATGTGTGAAAACACTCCTGAACACTTACTGAAAAACCCTGACACTTCAATTAACGTAAAGGTGACAAATTAAAATTTCAAGTAGGGCTTCATAATTCTTTCTAGTAGCTAAAGGAATTATGTAGACTAAGATTCATCAGAGATCAGACTTAATTTCTGGACTGAGCAGCTTTTTACCATTCACTAGCTTAGTGTGTTTCTTATTCTTCCTGTCACAGAGTCTGGAAGAAGCCTTGAAAAAAGTTCTGAAAAGCCACTTGGAAGATGTTGTTGTGGCTCTGCTCAAAACTCCAGCTCAGTTTGATGCTGAAGAATTAAGAGCCTCTATGAAGGTAACGCAAAAGCTTCTGAGAAAAACTTTCCTAAAGAGCATAAATAATTATCAGGGCCTATAAGTGACACTGGACGTGGATTTTAAAGCTTGTGTATTGTCTTAATTTTAACCCCATTTTGTAAATAAATATATACTGGTAATAGAGGTTCTGAGAACAAGACCCAGCAATCTCCACTAAATTTCAGGGTTGGAGGAGATTGGCTGCAAACGGTATTCTTTTGTGGGAATGAACTCTCTGCCTTCTGGAAACTGGTTGCTGACGTAGTGGTAGAAAGTCATAGTGTTTACATACATGTTTCTGTAAGAGAAAACAAAAAGAGAAGGGGGTATTTTTCTTCATAAATTTTACATTCCTATCTTTTATGTGCACTGCTTGGTCCCTTTAGTGCTTCTTTTGGGTACCAGTGATATTAAATATGATAAAAAATTCATTCCAAAAGAGCTGAAATAACAAAATTCTTTGGAAGCACAATGTTCTTCATTTTTCTTTCTTGTTCCACATGGGGCCTTCAAAGCCAAGTCCATTATTTTCATCTTATTTCTGGTCTTCTAAATTTTAAGTTTGTTGTATCAAATAACATTTCTAAAAATTCAACCATTTTTATCAGGGGCTTGGAACTGATGAAGATACCTTAATTGAGATTCTGGCCTCAAGAAACAACAGAGAGATCAGAGAAGCCAACAAATACTACAAAGAAGGTAATTCAGAGCAAGAAAGAAATATTAATGGTATTACTCTATAGCAGACACATTACAGTCACAGCCCCACTTTTCAATATGAGAAGCTGAAATGACATTGTAGGAGGCAAGTGAAGTTCCACATAAGATTGAAAGAGTTACAGGGGAGGGAGGTCATACTGACTTTTTCTGACCTACGTAGATCCCAATACAGAAGAAAAAGGCACATCATCACCACCAGAATTGCAGATGTCTCATGGAATGGGCCATGCATTTAGATGCTTTCTAGGCTGCAAGCAAAACCCAGCTGCTTTTCTACTCTTGTAACTAAACCTTGGTTGACCTCTTAAGATCTCACTAGGCTTGAAAAAAAAGCTTATTGAGTAAGCAACACAGATAACATTAGCAGTAGGAGCAACCAGTGAACTAAAGGGGGACAATCTTTGAAGAGATAACTAAGACGTGATGTGGTATCTCTCATATATGTAGAGTTTATTGCGGTCAATCAGTGTTGTCTAATTAAATCATTTTTTCTGAGATTACGGGCTAACTTTCCCAAGAGATTTCCATTCAAATAGTCTTAGTTAGAAGCCCAAATTAATAGTTTGATTTTTCGGAAGAGTTTTGTGATTGAGTTCAGTGGTGATAAGAACAACCAGAAATAAGAATGAAAGATAAATGGTTCAGAAAAAGTTTCAAGCTTTTTTTTGTACTTCACAAGCAAGAGCTCAACACAATGCCACCCACAAGACCTCAGAGAAGAATTTTTTCAGTGGATTTTGGGTTTAGCCTCCAATTTCACAGCACGTCTCAGGGATTAGAGGACATGTTACAAATTTACCTTGTCTCGAAGCTAAATGAGAGAAAGTAAGAAAACTGCATTTCTAGTGGGCATATTTAAGTGGGAAATTAAGAAAAAGCTGGAAAAATCATAGAATCATAGAATGGTTTGGGTGGGAAGGGATCTTAAAGATCATCTAGTCAACCTAGTTGTTAACTTTAAAACAAGCTACAAATCCTTTTCATTTCAGTGCTGAAGAGAGATCTGACACAAGACATTATCTCTGACACGTCTGGAGACTTTCAGAAGGCTTTGGTTGCTCTAGCCAAGGTATGCTGTGCTTAAGCATTTTGAGTGACATTACCCATAATAAAAAAATAATGTTGTCAAGACTATTTTAGAGAAAGATGTACAATAAATAAGTATTTAGGTAATATTTATTTCCTTGCATTAATTTTTATTTACATATCTTAGACCATATGAAATTGTTCTTAAACAAGCTATAATGAGATTTTATCTCAAACGCATTTTAAAAAAGAGTGATGTTTATTATTGTTTATCAGTTACGCTTTTAAGACCTTTTTTTTTTGTGGTAACTGTAAGCACTTGAAAAAACAACAGGAATAATGTCATGTCAATTGACTAGAAATAGAAAAAGAAGAAATGCTTACAATTAGAGAAATAAACCTTTTGGCTTGCTGTTAAGATATGTTTCTAGTAGTTAGATAATGGGACAGGGGCAGGGAGCTAACAAGTGGACAAAGTGTTTTGTGAATTTATGTTCAAAAGCAGATGAGTTTAAACACTGGAGCTGCCCAATAAAAAGACCCTTTTAAAATGCATAAATATTTGATTCCATGATTGTTGAGTACATGTATATGAAGCTTGTACATGCATGAGGGATTATTTTTTGATACATCTGTGTGCATAATTTTGATTTTCAGTTTTTGGTTTCAAACCAACTTGAAAGGAGTCTATTGAATGGTTATCAGGGACCTGTAGCTTCACATTAAGAAACAATACTTCCTGTGGATTTTAATGTAGGACTTCAGAACTAAGTTGCTGATGACCTTAGAAATGTGAGCTCTGATTGATTAACAAATACAACAGCTTTATTCACAGAATGTTTGGCATAACTGTATCTATCTGCAATTATATATTAAGTTATGTATGAGAATGGTAGGGCAGAGCTCTAAAATGCTGTGTTTTGGTGAACTGAATGATTGTGAGTATCAGTGAAATTTCATTTATTTATTTATGTAGGCTGACCGATGTGAAGATTCTCATGTGAATGATGAGCTTGCTGACAGTGATGCCAGGGTAAGATCATACTTGGCACTCTGCAGAGCTTCTTCGTCTGACTTGAGATTACAAACTCTGGCTGCGAATATTCTACCTGAATCTTGTGCATTGCAGACCTAACAGAGATGTATATGTTATGTAGAAATCTTTTCTGAGGGGATACTATTTTATAAAGTTCATGTAAGCTTCACTATCTGAAGGAAATTAAATCTTCACCCTAATATCTAGCTTCAGAAACATTTCTGAAAGACCTCTTCTAGTTCATGTAAAGCATGCAGAGCATTTGAAGTAGAGGTCAACAATTGGAGAAATTAGACACAGTCTTCCTTCTGTTTGTAACACAGTTCTTGAATTGAGGGACAAGGGTGTGCTCAAGTATGTGCAGAACCAGCTACCATACCTTGACCAGTGTGAACTCTGCAGTGTCTTAGCTATAGCTATTGCGTTACAGTGATGAACCTTTCAAGATTATTGGGTAAACCTCACAGTCATTTTCTGAATAATTCTAAAATAAGCAACTGGTCTTTCCCTTATTTCTTCCACCATTAGTGTGACTATTTTTGTTAAAATCTTGGTAAATCTTAGCAGTCTTTCCTGAGTTTTCACCTGTAAAATCTTATATCACTGTTACAATTTAAATGTAGATTGACTTTAAACTGTTTTTTTTTAAAAATCCAACCAAGAAGAGGCCATTGAGCAATACTGCTTTTATTCCTACTACATAAGGAGTTTAGTTTTGTCGTCAGACCTATGTATGAAAGATCAGTAAATTAATACTCTGTCTAAGCTCAAAAGTTCAATACTATTTCTCTTGGTGCAGAGGGAGTGTTGTTAAATCTTCTTTGCTGCTGTGTGGAGGTCTTTAATTATTCTAGAGAGGTTTGAGGAGGTGAAAAAAATGAAGGAGACTGATTTGGTTCTTACTTTCCATTAAAGTCACTCCTGCAAAGACAAGGAGTACTTGGTGCATAGGCTGCTCCTTCACATTTGTCCAGTTAATATCAGAGATAATTTTGTTTGTCTGGAGAAAGCTTCCCAGTCCTAACTCCCATGCAGACTGTAAGAATATCATGATATATGAAAAATACCTTAATTCAAGAATGCAATATACCCAGGAGAGCTAGATGGTGGTCGTAAAATATCTGAAAATATGTTTTGTAGCTGCATAGTGTTCTCTAGGTACTATTATGACATAAGTGAAGTATGAAGTATTATTTGATAGAGCTAGAGTTTGAGGTTGTGTAGAGTTTTGTTATGGATTGTGTCAAGGGCTAGAGTTCATTACTGACAAGCAATGGCCTACCTTTGGCTGGTAGCCTCAGAAGTGCAGTATTTCTGTTTGGGTTTTACTATACTGATGTTAACTTTACTACTTTCTTTTCTTTATGACAGGCCTTGTATGAAGCAGGAGAGAAAAGGAAAGGAACAGACATTAATGTGTTTGTTACTGTTCTTACTGCAAGAAGCTATCCACATCTCCGAAGGGGTAGGTTGGATGAAACTTTGCGCTTCACAGGAATTGTATTTTGAACATGGCCTGCTCATGAACTCAGAGAAGATACAGATTATCAAGACCACTCTGACTGCTACAAAGGTCTTTGTAATTGGACACATGCTTTCTGACTAAGGGTGCAGTTGGCAGCTTGGCTGTTCTTTCCATATTACTGATCAGCAATACCATTTAGGTTGTTAACAAAACTGTTACCATGAAGTCTCACATGGCTAGTGATGACAAGGCCAAGGAATCAGTGTGGCAGGGGTTCTGATTGCTCCCCAACATGGTCTTGCTCCTCAGCCAGTTTGCCCTGGTTAGAGGGATATCACCTAGTGTCACAGGCTCCAGTGGAGTCACTGGACCACCTCTATCCCTACCAATGGGAACATGAACCCTACCATCCTAACAAAGTCCCATTCCTTATACTGAATCTACTAGTCCATGCAGTAACACTGCTCTTTACACAGTGCTGGCTGAAGAAAATGAGAAAGATGGCCTACAATCAGTCATCTGTGTGCCCTGCTGCAGCAGTGAGAGCAGAATAAGGCAGGGGCGGTGCAGGGAGAATTCTGTCTTTTCATCACTATTCACTGAGTTTTATTCCCTTATTTAGTCTTTCAGAAGTACACCAAATACAGCAAGCATGACATGAACAAGGTACTAGATTTGGAGCTGAAAGGTGATATTGAGAACTGCCTGACTGCCCTTGGTAAGTGGTTCTGCATATTGTAACCTAGTATATATACTGACCATATGAAAACCTACTTTTTACTTCTGTCATACTTACTCTGATGGAAAGCCATTCCGGGCTTACCCTGCTTCATTGAGAAACTTGCTAAATAAAACTTTGGAAAATATAGTCCAAACATAGTGATTTAATTGAATTATTTAAGGTCAGTTAAAGTTGATGAATGAGTAGAAATACCTCTCCTGATATGTAGAAAGGTCTTTTAAGGAGAACAGATGTGTCATCAACATAGGAAGATCTTTACAGGAAGTCAATATGCCAAAAAGAGCTGTCAGAACAGGCACAATATGTATAAAAATCCAATAGTTTTGAACCTGTCTTCAAAAAACCAAACCCAAACCCACTCTTCTCTAAATTTTGTTTTTCAGAGACATTTATAATATATGATTATTAAAAATATAACAAATTTCCTTCTGCAGTTTTGTTCAAAAAAATATTCTTACAAGGTTTTTTATAAAGGTGTATTTTAACACCCCTAACATTACTGCTCCTCATGAACAATAAGGTGAGGCAGTGACTCACTTAAATCACTATCAGTGGACCAGGGATGGAATCAGAAGCCAGACACCCATCTTGTTCTCAGCTTTTGTATCACAGTCAAGCATACTTTGGATAAAAGAATGACACCCATCAGATCCCTCTTAATATCAGAAGTGGAGGGCAAGTACTTAGTATAACTTGGTTTACAAAGCATCAGCTCATAATCTCCAGCTCTGCTGTAGAAGACACAAATGCTTTCACATTTTTCTTGGGAACTGCAACATCTTTCTTAATTTTGTGGCAGTAAACTAGTGAATGCAGTCTTGTAACTGTTCTCCCCTGACTGAATTGCTTTCTGAATAGACAGAAGAAAGGAACTGCTACTTCTCCCATATTTTGAAGACAGGTAACAAAGAAGTAGATAAATAGGATATGCTGGTAGGAACACTGAGACTGCTTTTAAAGTGTTTTCTTTCCAAACTTTTGCCTTTTGTTACTTGTTACATGTATAACAGATGTGACCTTGTCTCATTGTTTCATTACAGTGAAGTGTGCCACAAGCAAGCCAGCTTTCTTTGCTGAAAAACTCCACTTGGCAATGAAGGTAACCTAAAGAACGAACTTCTCTTTGTAAGCATGGGGTGCTTTGTAAGCTGAAAAATAAAAAGCTAGCTAGAGTTCTCTAAGCCCTTTGTGTGATAAAAAAGGACTGCAGAAGGAAATTCAGTGCATTTCCCTCTCTCCTGTTCTTTCCTTTGAAACTTCTGAGTGTCTTTCCATAGTAGGAGCTGTCTGTTTGCTACAGTGAGTTCAGGAAGGCATCTGTCCATCCACACATATATCTTTTATTCTAGACAGTGACAGAAAGCTAACTGGAACTTTTCTTAATTATGAAACCACAATATTAGTGAAAAGTAAGTAGGAAAACAATTACAGATCCGGACAAGCACCTTGCAGAAGCCTAATCTTTGACAAGACATCCATGGTCCTGGCAAATTTGGAACCAGAGTTGAGGGAGGCAGCTGGAGATCCTGAAACAGTCTAGTATGCAGGTATTTTCATAACTCCTGTGACTTGGTTAGGAGCAGTATGTGAAAAATTGAGCAAATCGTTATGAAAATACAGTTCATTGCACTCTTAAAAAAAAGTAATAAAAAAAGGCAGTGAAGTCTAGGTTGTCTCTGGTGTCTAGCAAGCATGGTAAAGGACATGCATCTTTTTAGAAAACAGCTAAAAGAAATGTGTAAAAAGGAAATCCAGGGGTGGAGGTAACCTGTCAGAAGTGAATTGTCCTCATAGGGAACAGAAGTGCGCTATGACAGGACCCCCTCATGAGAGATGTTAAAGGAGTAGGATGTGGGCTTTGTACACCCACAAAGAAGTCTGATAGATTAACACACAGAACTTTGATTTAAGATCTTGCAATGACATAAGTAGCCTCTTTTATTTTTCTTTTTTCTTTTTTCTTTTTTCTTTTTTCTTTTTTCCTTTTTTCTTTTTTCTTTTTTTTTCTTTCTTTTCTTTTAACAGGGCTTTGGGACACGGCACAAAGAGCTCATCAGAATCATGGTTTCACGCCATGAAGTGGATATGAATGAGATCAAAGGCTATTACAAGAGTCTGTATGGCATCTCTCTCCGCCAAGCCATTATGGTAGGTTTTCTCTCAGGTGACATATGAAATGCAAAACAACTGAATGATTTTGGAAGTTCAGTAAGGGTTTGTTAACTCTTCTGCTCCTCAGTCACCGGTTCATCCTGAGTAACTCATTGTAGCTGGGTTACTCATGTTGTCAGTGATCCACATGCTTGTAGAACTAATTAATTTTCTGGGGCAACGTTTTTGCCACGAGAGCTATAGCCATTTGCTAGTAGTGGTACATGTCTCAGAATATCATCTTACAGTAGAAGCCAAGAGTTGAATGACTACTACAGTATCCCCAAGTTCCTGTGCTTGGGCAGACATAAGGTACATTGGCAGAAGAGTGGAGACGATTGCACTGACAGCTCTATGGGAGATATTTGATGCAACCGGCTATTAGTTTTTAACATTTGAGGTGCTCCTGCAAATACCTTGTTAACTTGACATTTATTTGGCCTGCTTTCCAGGTGACTTAAGTAAAAGTATCTTCTTAAAGGGGACAGATGACCCAATGTATTTTCCAGAAAATTTAAACCAGTGAGGAACTTGAAGAAGCTAAACTTGCAAAGCAGCTTTGTGGAGACTAGTAGACAACACTAAAAAATGAAGTCTTGTTTGGAGTAGAAACATATTCCCTACATGTATCAAGATGTCTTGATGGTGTCTGCTACTTTTTCAGTTAGGTGCCAAAGATCACTTTTATTCTTCCATCATGGCTGTGTGTGATCTGTAATTTAGTACGTAATTACATGACCCCATCATGTTCCAAAGTGATGATTGCATCCAAATGGCTTGAGGCATAGCTTGGTTACACTAAACAATTCATAAGTCTCTGCAAAGTAGATTCAAATTTGAGAAAACATAGCATGTAATAATTACAGTGCATACTTAATGCATATTATCCATTTTTTCCAAGCTGAATAAGCAATCCTATGGTGAATCGAATATCACTGTACTATCAGCCTGTGTTTGAGATAATCCTAGTTACAATGTGTATAGTGTTTTAATATTAATGAACATTGGACATCACGGGTCAAGGAAAGCATTTTCACTTTATCTAGAGAAGAAAATCTTAAGCTCCTGGGCAGATAGAAATCTTCTGTGCTTCTTTATTTATGCCATGAGACCTCCCAGGATTTTTATTGGCCTTGTCTACCTCTGCTCCACTCTGGAAATGCATGTGTTTATTTCTAGGTCATACGAATGACTTCAGTGAGGGTACTCAGTTCAAACTCAGTCTGTGGCTAGAACATATATGTTATCAAGTAATTAATTTATTTAGGTGAAGGATTGGTGTTTGGTACATGTATATTGAATGTTTACTGAAATTTATTTCACTTGAGACCATTATCTTAACAACTGTGGTTTTTTGTACTTAAATTGACAGGATGAACTCAAAGGGGATTATGAAAATATCCTGGTGGCTTTATGTGGAAGTGACAACTAAGTTTCATGTTCCTGCAATGCACTCAAGCCCTGTTGCTGAAGGTCTTTATATTTGCCTCAGCTGTCTATAAAAAATACAGGCTTTACACAGTGAGGTTTCTCTGGAATGGTACTTAGTCCATATGTATTATGTCAAAAACCTGTAACCTGGAATGTATTTTTTCAGTATCTTTATTCTGAATGGCATTAATATCTCTTGTTGTCATTATTTATCTAAAGTCAAAGAATGGCCAAAAAGTTTCTATTTGCTTGATTAATCATGAAAAAGATAAAGTTTTCATCTATGCAAAGCAAATAAACTTTTAAAAATAAAATTAACCCATGTGGAACGTTGTATGTCCTTTGTTGCTTTTCTGCACTTAATTTCAAGTTGTCTGTGTACAGTGCATGAGAGAAAAATCAGTAAATAATTTAAATAATCAAAAAAGAATGTAGCAACATCACACAGTATATAGCTGAGCCTATACCTTTCGATTTCACTTCAGTTAGGGTTTATGTAAGCCTGATATAAAAAAAATAACTAGAGAT
>NW_008795939.1:4690202-4698601 GCF_000699145.1 Aptenodytes forsteri
GGGGGGAATTGAAAAACCTTTTCATAGCCCATGTAGGACTTTTATCTTTTTCTTGATGAGTTGTGTAATTTTTTTATATTATCGCCAAAGTGATAAAACTACTATCAATACCTCTATTTTGGTCAGAGTTCATGCTTGACATTACTGTCCTGATTGTACCAGACGCTGTACAAATGAGTTCCTATAGCCCTCAGGTGCACTGGTGGAATTAAGCATTACTTGTTGGTTTTTCGTTACATGCAGACACTGCTGGTCTTTGTTATGGTGGCCTCCAATTACTCATTTGAACAACAGCATGCTAAACTATTGGGAAATCAAAGGTCATCTTGGCTAATTTGTGTTAAACATTGCAGGCCCTCTTTGCTTCATATTGTGATGGTGTAGGATAACAGAACTAGGTGTCTGGAAAAGGAGAAGTCTTATTCTAGAAGAAACATTGGCATTGCTAGAGCTGGAAAGAAAATTCCCATGTCCCTTCCACAGGGCCAAGTTTTGATCTACCCCAAATGTTTTCCAAGTTCTATAGTTCCCACCTTACCATAATTTATTTTGTTGGTAATCCTTATTGTCCTCATAGGATAAGTGGAAGAGAGAGATTCCAACCAAAGGAGTTTATGGGACATATATAAGATAGTCATCAATTAAAACATAAAAACAAACAAACAAGCAGACATATGGATAGAGATCATGTGTTGAGGGATTTGTTTGATCAAATGACAAGCTTCAGAGAAAACCAAACCAAACCACCTTGTATGTTTTGAGTGTGGCACTAGCAAAAGGTGCATTTTCTTAAGAGGCAGATGTCAGGGGAATGCAATTCCCCAATCCTTTCGTACACATAATGATGAGTTGGAAAGGTTGATTGTGACAGTAAAAGTTGATTGGAAGGAAAGTCTAAGTTTACTGAACATGAAATGAAGATTGTATCTTGATTCCATACCAGAACTCTCTTGCTTCCTTTCTCACCAAAGAAAATGCATAGAAGGGAATGATTAGTTTCAGCTGTGGTTTCCTTTTGAACTTGTGGTGATAATCATGTATGTTTTGATTATATGCATATAAATATATATATAAAAATATACATGCATATAAAGCATATATGCTTTGCTAACCTTTTTGGCATTGGTAACAACGTATTAAAAGTGAAGAAACTTCAATGAATGGATTTTGAGATAGTACCTGTGTTCCTGGCTGGACTCTTGGAGAAACAAAAAAACCACAGCAAACTCCGTGGATGGGTCATAACTAATTAACTTGTAGCCAGTAGATTATTAGGCCTAATCATGAAACTCTTGTTTCAACATTTCAGTCATTGTGAAATTGAGAGGCACTCTAGCTATGCAAAGGGAAAGAATCTGATTTCATCAGCATAGGAAAGAGTTGTTTTTCAAGAGGTATGCTCACTAGAGAAGCCAAAAGATGCAAAAAATCCATCAAAAAAAGCTATAGCAGGTTTTTAAAAATTACTTCCAATTAAAGTGCTCACTAGAAGCCAAAAGATGCAAAAAATCCATCAAAAAAAGCTATAGCAGGTTTTTAAAAATTACTTTTCATTAAAGCTGAAGGAATGATTGAAAATTTAAATTTATTTGAAGTGGTCTCTTTCTTTTTGGCTGAGTTCAAGAGGGGCTCAGCAGCAGCGTGTGCTTTGTGAGATCCCAGCCTAAATACTCAACTTCAAAATGTGAACAAATGAGCACCTAGAATTTTCATTTATAGTAAAGGAGATGGTATCAAGTTAAATGTGTTATTAATAGAAAAATTGTTGTTTTCTGATTATGAGTTTTGCAGGACTGTGCAACAGAAAGAAATGATTAATGTACATTCCTGCATTCTAAACACCTCTCCTAATTTTAAGATATTTCACTATAATTTTATGTGTATAGCTGCATTTTTATTGTATTCTGATGGTGTCTATTTCTACAAATGCAAATGCTGCTTGTTTTGAAGAGGAAGGATTGGTGGAGGTCTGTGTAGTGGTGTACCAATGAGGAGTCACAAGTTTACTTCCACTGCAAGCTAGCTAAATTCCCCTAGGCATTCATTTCTGTCTGAGAGGCACACATTTCTGTACAGTGAGGGTACTACTTCCACATGCATTTAAAAAACCAGAAGTTTAAAAAAAAAAAAGTTCTGCTCATATGGCCATTTCACAAGTGTCTTCAATGTCATGATGTATTTATACGACTCCTTATTTCCATGGGAAATTTGCAGCCAACTATTACAGTCCAGAAACTTCTTCAAGTACTGCAAAAAATAGGGCTTAGGTAAATACTTGTGGAACAGAGTGATTGCGCCATCCATTTCACTGCCAGAAGGCTCCCTGATGGTCTGAGTGGAAGGGGAAGATATTTCTAAACTAAAAAAAAAAAAATATGGTTTTCAGTTATAGCAACACCTAAGTGTCCAGGTGGTTTCCTGGCATTAAGAAAGGGTAGTCCTTGTCCTAAAGACCTATGCTGCACAATCAAGGAGGGGGCGGGGGGGGGGGGGCAGTGAGGGGGGAGGAGAAGAAAAAAAAAGAGAGAGAGAGAGAACTAAATGGAGCAGCACAAATAAGGCAGTGTTTTCTGTGCAAATTAATAAGAGCATCAACAGAGAAATATAAGTGAAGCTCTAAGTATAACTCACTCTAGTAAGAATATTGTTAAGAGAAGCTGGGTTACCACAGAAGACAAGTAAACAAAGGTCATTTGGATCTTGTTTGCTCTTATCTTTCTGCCTATCAAAGGACAAAATGTCACATAAAATCACTGTAAATGAGTTTGAAATGTAAGTCCCTAAGGACTCCATTCAATAACATGCTTCTCTCTGTGCTGAGCTTCAAGCATGGGATGAGTCCACAGATTTCTAACAAGGAGAGATGTTTGCACATTTTCTGCAGCTGTTTTCCTAACCAATATTAGAAATTAAGCACCAGTACAAGAAAAAATAGGAGGGGGGAAATGAAAAGGTATTTTCAAGTCATTCTAAACTTATCTCAAAACCAAAAAAAAACACCACCACACCAAAGTTAGACTGCAAAGAACCACTCAGTACTCACTCAGTCTGTCTGGAGGAAGGCTTGCTCAGGCATAGTCAGTGTGCTGGAATTTTCACCACTATTTTAGTGAAACAGAATGTACGAATTTTCTAATCCCTCTTCTGAGGTGGGAAAAGTCATTCATAACAGCCTACAGAAATAAAGAAGCCTTTAATCAAGCGTGAACAGGGGGTAGAAGGAAAGTAGCCTGTCATGGTTGGTTGGTTTGTTTGTTTTTCAAGACAGTCGGATGTGCTTTTTTTGGAAAGACATGTATTAGAATTGCAGTAGGGTGGAAATTTTTGCATTCAGCTAAGACTTCTGAGGAATGGTAGCCCACCCATTTAATGGGGAATGGCCATCCAGCCATTTAAAGCTTATGAAGGGGAGGTGAGGGATAAAATCAAGAGGAAAGAAAATGTCAGTAAATATGTTACAGAAAAGGCCATAGTGAAATTCATGAGAAGGCTTCCTTACTTTGATGTAAGTTGGTGGGAGGGGACCAAGGGGTCACAAAAAAGCAACAAGAGGATTGAAATGTGATTTTTTTTTTCATTATTGTACACTTGTAGCCTATAAGCAGGAAAGTACTGTGAGGACACAGCTTCAAAGCAACCCTGTAAATGAAAGAATCACCCTTCATCTTCAGTGATGCAAGACAGGAAAAGCTTTCTTAAGGGATGGTGATTTTTTAATCAGTTAGAAAGTATTGGAAAACTGTTCCTTCAAATAACACCAATTCTTTCACTACTGTTTGATAAAATGCACTGGAAATTCTAAATTTGTCACATTTATCTTACTATCACTTCCTGATCAGCCATGTCCCACACGGGTTGGACAGGTTCTCCCATTTCTCTTTCACTGTGAATGCTCTTCTGGTCCTTTTGGCTTTGCCCTGACAAAACAAATGATAAATTTGCAGGAGGCTAAAAAATGGTATCCAGAGTTTCCGAATGGTCTTTCCAAAAATTTGAGCTCTGGTGCCACCTCGTGAGTAAGTTGAGAACAAGGACAAGGAAATGTATTACAGCAGAAATTCAGTCGCAAACAAGTGAAGACCTTATCTGGGCACTGTTTTCCAGGCTGTCAGAATGATGAGAACTAAACCAGTTCAGTTTATTAAGGAAAATGGGGCTTTTTCTTTTTTTTCCTCCAGTATCTTTTTTTTTTTTTTTTGAGCACTGGTTTCAAAAGGAAAGAGCAGGGGAAAAATGAACTAGGACTAGCTGATTTATTCTTAAGGGGAGATACAAAATGGGGTTTCTTGGAGCACTATGACAGACAATTGTAGAATACAAAAAAACCCCACCACAACATCACCCCCCCCCAAAAAAAAAAAAAAAAGTAGCAAATGTGTATTGGTGCTTATACAAAACCCTGCGCTTGAAAGAGACTCACCCACCCCACAGCCTGTCTGTCTCTTGTGTGATACACAGGAGGCTCTGAGCAGAGGTGTTTATTATTCAGCAGATTTGGGCAAACAAGGGTGAAATTCTAATAGACACCATAAGAAAAGGTGCTATAACAAGGTGATACAGCTAAGCAGCCCTGTGTGTTTACCTAGCATAGAGATAAAAAGACATCAGTTTGGTTTTGGGATTAAGCTGTTTTTCCATCTCCATTCCAGAGGTGATCTGTACAGAATGTTTTCAATTGTATTTTGCATTTATTATATGCTTCTTTTTGCTAAAATAATTGCAATAAGATACATCAAAAGATCTTTGAAAATCTGGCCTTTAATTTTTTAATGTCTTGTTTTGCAATCTGTTGAAGTACCTCCTTCATTCAGCTGGATCAAGTATAGAAAAGCTAAACAAACTTCTTGTAAGGAATTCAAATATTACAAAAGTGGTGGCAATTTATCATAGCTAGAGAAGGTGACCATCACCATATTTAGTATTGTTTTCTATGCTATTCTTTACACATCAATGGTTCAGGATGTTTCTGGATTTGTCTGAATAAAGAAGGGCAGAAATTAGATCTTGTATGTTCTTTGATCATACTATGCAGAAGCTTTCATTAAATTGTTCATTGTGATACTAATCTAGGTTTCCTGAACAGTTGCAGTTAATTAGTATTGTCTAATATGCATTTATATGACTCTAGCAATAATAACCTGCATCAATTAAATTCACTATGCCTATTTCAAACTCCGCTTAGTCCTTCCTTCCTATCCCCATTAAATGACTGTGAGTCATTATCAAAAATTGCCATTTGAGTTTTCCAAATAGCTGACGAATGTAAACTGATGAATGAACAGAAAGTTTTGACTTCTTACTGCTCAGTTTAATCTTTCTTTTTCTTCCACCACCTCTTAAAATATTCTAAACTATGCTGGAACTTGGCTGGTAAGATACTGACAAATTTCTTATGAGCTTCTTGGGAGGCTGTGTCAGACTTCAAGAAGTCCAACTGAATTGTAAAGATTCTTCTGCTATTTTTGCAATGCTACAGCAAAATGCTCCACTCTTTGTGGAGTCATACGTGTTTAATTATGAGGATGATTAGGTGATTTTTAATTCATTTTTCCAGGTGTTTCACATCTCAGTTAGTATGAAGTTATTGACAAAGAAATATTTTTGATTTATGAATTGATAATTTTATTTCCAGACTTGTTTTTTCCAAATAATAAGTGGATATGAATAAATACCATACATTGTTTATTATACCTGCAAACACTCTTCTGTTCTTCAGAAAAGACTAGGGGGAGGGTTGCATGTGGAATATTTGTTTCCTTATCTGAAATTATCATTATGTGGCACTGTTTAAAATGTATCAAGTTTGCCTCTATTTGATTGAGGTGAATGCTTCTGGAATGTCTAAAAAACATGACACTTGGTCTTACAGAAAATTGACGATTTTGTTAATCCGTGATACATCAACCAGGTCTGGAAACAATGCTATAGTTATGTGTTTTTCTTTTTATCAAATGCAGATATGAACATGTGGAAAATTAATTAAACTTGCTTAATCCTGCTCCACAAAATGAAAATCTTAGAATTTGGAATTCATAATTTCAAGTTCATTTCATCTATATTTGTATTTAGCCTATTAATAAGGACAATACACATATGTAGTATATGAAACTCTTACAGATATACAACTCAAAACTTACAATGATGAAGAAACCACAGTCTCCATAGATTAATTTGCAGAAGATAAACTGAAAAAAAACCTGAAGCCACTTCAGTGAAGCATCAGTGCTGTTAATTACATAGCTTTACATTGGAGAATATTTTTACCTTTCCCCTTAATGCAGAATACAAAATGCTTTCCCAAGATATGGCTTGGTTGTAGGAGAAATTGTCTGTACTGCCTAAAAGCACTAGATGTAGCTGTTGACACTTGCAGGAGAAAGATACTTCCCTCCCTCCCCTCCAGAAAGTAGGTATTTTATTGTTTTTTGTGTGTGGTGTTTTGGATTATTATTTTTTTCTTTTAAACAAACCTTCATATTGTGAATTTGTTTAAAATATTAGGGAACCTCTTTCACAGTCTCTGGATTTGTCAGTTCCTCTTCCATTGCACATGATACAAAAAGTTAAAGTATAAAATTTAAACATGACGTGGGTTTTCATGAATTAATTATAAAGTAATGATGTTTGAAAATAAATTAGGATATACGCTTCCAGCAATCAGCCTGACATTGCAACTAGAGGGGTGTAGTGCAGGTGTCTCTTGCAGCATCCATGCATTTTACATAGCTAGGATATAGCAGTAATCCGATAAGCTGCAATTGCCACAATACCAGACAGATCCCTAAAAATAGAAGTCCTCTAGTAATCTGTCTAGATTATTGAATTCAGTGACCACTTGGCAATATATCAGGGAATGCCTGCAGAACTGAATTAAAATATATCATGAGGTTTTATTTTCAGTGACATCTAGAAATCTTCCATATTCTGTTCTACCATTTTCACGGGAAATGCATTTATAAGGATACCCGATTTGCTATACTGCTTTTTCAGGTTTTTTGCCAGCTACAAGTACCATAGTAAAATTAAAAATAGTATTGAGAGTGCCACTCTGTAATATTTTATTAGAATAGTTTAATTAAGAATATATAAGGTAGAAATATGAATTTCTTTATCAACAAAAATAAGGTATAAGCATATACAAAACTTTTAGTATCATTTTCCTCTGCAATGGTTAAGAAAAGTATGTTTGCATCTGAAATGGTTAAGAAAAGTATGTTTGCAGGCACATGTATTTGTATCTAGATGCTTTTCTAATGTATAATTTTAAAGTGTGCATTTAGGGAGAGAGATACAGAAAGGATGAATATGGTGGTGGACAGCATCGTACATTTTTCTGGTTTTCATGTTTCATTCATGCCCTGTGAATGAAAAAGAACTGAAGCCAGGGGTCTGATATTGCTTTTCGTTTCTAGCTGATAAATGCAAACAAATAGTTAATATAATAAAGTAGTAGTTATAGGAAAGTGTTAATGACTGACTGTTGACAAGCACATGTACCAGTACATCTATGAATGTTCTATTACTGGGAGAGATGCATGGAGATTTGGGTTTAGTTCAGTTAGTGAAAGTGTTTTATTTGTTATTAACATGAGTTGTGTTATACATACATACTACTGGTAGGAGAATGGCATCTACACCCCTATCTGAATGAAAATAAATACCCTGCAGATACAAATAACTTGTCACATAACAGTGTCATCCACTCCCTTGTGCACTTGTCCTTTGAGCCCATCTCCTGTTCTCAATTGTGCTTCTGTGACTTTGTATAGTGTTTAGTGGAGTTGCTGTGGTATAAATACACCTATATCAACAATTGCAGATCCATATCTGGTACTCTGCCTCCACGGTGCCCAGCTGATTTGCACAGAAGCACTGATAGCTTGTCCAGACATCTTGCTTTCAAAGCATGGCGAATGCCTGGTCCAGGCAGAGTACAGTAGTAGATCGTCAGTATAAGAAACAGTCTAATGGTTAGAGTGATAGGGTTATAGGTGTTTAAAAAACCTCAGAATTTGGATCCAGGACTTTTGCCATGAGGAACTCCAGAATTCAAAGTAAAATTAATCCCTGAAGCATTAAATTAACAATGAATTACACTGGTATCTTAGGCACCTTTCCCTGCTCAGCCAGGAGAAATTCACTCCAGCCACCAAGCCAGGAGAAAAACAGCAACAGTTTTACCCTTTCTGAAGTTTTCCTGTTTTATTTGACCTTCTCCACAAGTGGGGTCTTCTTGCTTCTTCTTCTGCCCCCTGGTTTCACTCCTTGACTCCTGTTTCCATATACCTAATCCCATGCCGCTGCTGACTTCAACACAGCTTTGCTCTCACTGTGCCAGCCTCACAAAATAGGTTGTTTCTTCCTCCTCTCCTCCCCTCCCCTCCCCTCCCCTCCCCTCC
>NW_008795939.1:4698865-4740269 GCF_000699145.1 Aptenodytes forsteri
CTCCTCTCCTCTCCTCTCCTCTCCTCTTTTGTCCTTTCTCTGCCACCTTCTTACCCTTCCCCCCTCATTTCTAGCTTTTTCCCAATTCCATATCCCAGGGATATAGGAGGAGAAGTCAAGGCCTGAAGATGTTGTAGCAGAAATCTAGTACAAATTCAGATCTCATATGAAGACTGTTCTTGTCATTCATGGTAGTATCCACCTTGCTTTGGTTTCTAACATCATACCTGTCCCCTTTTTCCTTTTCCTCCATTTACTGGTATCTCTAGAACAATCGCTTCTCTCTTGGAAATAATTTCACTGTATGTGCTCAGTTCCTCAGCCTCTGTCTGTAGTAGAGACCCATATCCCTTCCTCCGGCACTGTCTCTGAAGCCACTTGCACGTGGAGAATCCATCTACCTCTTGCCCCTTCCTACCCTGCATCAAAAAAACAAGGATCTTTGGCTTAGTCTCCTTTCCCCTGCCACTTGTATTCCTTCTTCCCTTTTTCAGTCTTTTTCATTTTATGAAAGACATTTCTGCACTTGGTTGTACTTCATTGACATCGTACTGCCACATGTTATCTGTTTGCTCTCTTTGTGTTAGCTTTTCTTTCAGACATTGACTTCTGGATCTCTCTTTATCATTGTAGTCTTCTCCCTTTCTCTCTGAGGACTTCATCTTCCATGTTGACTACTCCTTTATGGCCTTACCCTCACAAATCTTTAGTCTCATTTGTCCAGTTGACTTGCAGCTCTGGCTTCACTCACTCAGCTGAAAGCCTAGTCATTTGTTTTGCCTTTTGTACTGCACAGTTTTCTTGCTGATCTTCCTGTTACTTCTTTGACATTGAGTGGTGCTTTTCATCATTGTCTGTTTGCCCTCTCTCTCTGATGCTGTTCAATAGGTCTTTCATCAGCAATGATGCATTTTCTCTCTACCCTTCTCGCTTCCTTCCTACTTTGATATAGTTTTTATTCTTTTCCTCCTCACGTTGTTTTCCCACCTAGACGTGTTTTTCTCCCGCCCCACTGCAAGGCTGGCAGTTGTACAGCAAATCTTTGTTTCCTCTTCTGCATCTGCTTTTACAGTTTTTCCTCTGGAACTGTGAAGACTACAGTGACACATAGCCAGCCAGCTCTTTCCACTACTAAGTCATACTCTTCCCCTCATGTCTGCTTCTTCAATGCTAGCCATTAACAGGAGATTGTTCCTGCCTGATTTCATATTTTATGATGAACTAGGTGCAGGCACATGAGAGCACAGTGTGTGCACACTTAAGGTAAAAATGAAACAGACAGATCAAAGATGGACAGACAGGAATTATCTGTCATTAATGTCTAGCATCCACCAGGTGGTCATTAATCCCTAAGGAAAACACTGTACTTGGATATTTATTCTTATATAACCACAACTTTCTTTTTCTATTTAATTCTGTTTTTCTATATCTGTATACCTCTTCTCCCCAGGCAGGCGCAGGATGAATGATCTGTTACTTAAATTACAAGAGCTGATGTAAGAAGATGTACTTTATTATGAATAGTAGTTCTGCATGTCTGTTTCAAAACTTCTCCTTTCTCTTAGGGTTAAATAAATTGTGGGCTGTATATTTCAGCTGATATTGAGTCATATGTATCCAAAGAGGACTTTTTTTAAGGTCGCATTTTGTGTATCCCCAAAGCCTTAAATTATGCATACATTGGAGAAATCTCCAGATACTTCTACTTGCAAACTTTGGAAGAACTGAGTTAAATTTTGTGCTATTCTGTAGGCTGGGTGAAAATTGTCTTTCAAATGCACGGAATTTGTCAAACATGGATCTATTAGATCTGTCTGGATCCGTTCTGGGATGTACATATGCCACAGATATGCTTTTTTTTTCTTTTCAGACAAAGAAAAGAGCTGTTTCTGTAGGTTTTTACTAGCCAAGAATTCTCTTTATGCACACTCTTTCAGGAAACAGTTAAGCTAACAAAGCTGCTGTCCTGGAGGTGAAAATCTGGTTTGTTATATCTAATTGGTAATTGTATGGAGTGGAGATTAAATACTGGTACTATAAGAGAAACAAGTATATCTGCACCATTGACTTACTAAAAATCAAAGCCTTGTTCAAATCAGGTGTATTTTCACTGAATGTATTCATATTTATGTATAACTTTTGGTATTCTTTTGTCATATTGTCCTGTACATGGAACACATGAAATTGCATTAGGATGTATGGAAAAGTAAATTCTTAAATCCTAGTTGTTGGTGGTTTGTTTGTTTGTTTGCTTGTTTGTTTTTAAAAAAGGAAATATAACTTGGCATTACGTAGGAAGCTATTTTTTAATTCTCAGTAGTTCCACATGTTTTGGGGATCCCCACCCCCACCCCGCCCCGTCTACCTTATTTTGCTACTTGTATTAACAGGACTGGAGGGCTACTAACCTCCTGCACAGAGATGGTAACTAGTCATATGTTTTTCATAACCAAAATTATACTCAGGGTAGCTGCTGCCATTGGAAAGTCTAGGTCTTACAAGGCAAGAGCTGCATTACAAAACTTCTACACAGGCTAAAGAAATAGTGTATGAAAACTACCTCAGAAATGTCTGTCAAGCAAAAGTTGTGAAGCAGCGTAGGAAAAGTAATTTTTTGCTTCTGTTTCCCACACTGTACCTAATCTGTGCTTCATAACAGGGTTCTGCTTTCCTTGAGCCATGAACTCTGTGCTGCCCCTTCCAGAGGGGGAAAACTGCCCATACAGTTTTAGTTTGTATGTTTATGGTACAGAGGGTCATGAAAACAAGCACTCTGTGTACATACCATATTTGTATAATCAACAGGAAGATTTAAAGTCTAGGGTGGTTGATTTACACATTTTCATCAGATACTTGCCAATGCAATCAAAACAAACCCCTTCAGTTTAGAAGTTCCAGCAATGACTCAGTCATTTGATATAAAAAAGGAAAAAAAACCCAAACCCCCAAACTGATGTCATCCATTTTATACTAAATGAACTTTTATTTTAACCAACCTCATCCACTATTTTTTTTTCCCCTTGAAGTATCTGCATTATGGAATCTGAAATGCATTGTCAGATATTATAAAGATGATTCTGAAACTGAGTTTCTTGCTGCCACACAAAAGCGCTCACTTGGAAAAGAAATGCAAATACAATGCATTACTGGCATTCTTGAATTGTTTAAACTGTCTGCTCTCACTCTGACTAAAGATGCCTGTAACCTTTTTAGCTTGCTGTCTATGGTTACAATGAATTGGTTGATCCAGTTCAAAACAGGCATTGCACTGCATTTCATGCACCTAGAAACAGGGAAAATCTGTTCTGTGCATGTAAACAAATTACTAAACATCAGAGAATGTGGCTGAAGGTCTGCTCTGCCTCTTGCTATTTTTCTGGTCCTTGGACTGGAGTAGATAACCCTTTCCTTCATGGCACCTGCAAAGTACATTAGGATTCCTGGATGCACGTATAGCGGTCAATGCTTTGGACTGCTGGTGGAAACAAATAGGATGCAGGTAGTGTGATACTCTCTTTACAGCTGCCATGGCTTAATAGAAAGGCAGCTGCATCCAACATCAGAGCTTTCAATAGCCTTTTGAGGATGTTGGAGAGAGTACCAAAGTGATTTGGTCTAAAAGTTACATGTGTTTGACCCACTGTGGTGAGCCTGACCCTTGATGAAAACCTTGTCAGATACAGATCAATATAAACGCTTTCAATCGGGAGAACCAAATGGAAATATGAGAACAGTCCAGGGTCAAAAAGCAGTCCTAAATTACAAACCTAGACTAACCTTTTCAATAATAGGGACAGTTATAGTGTCAAATACCCTGATGCCATATACATCCCTTTTGGTTATACCTAATAATCTTCAGCTGGGTGAAGTGCCTTTCAGACCCTGGAAATTTTTAAATGTCTCACAAGACAAAAAAAGTTAATAAGAGCACAAGGCTGTTGGTGTTCAGCGTGGACTCATCTGTCTGTACACATGTACTTTATGTAGATCTCAATGACAAGAAGGCTGAGGTGTTTTAAGTAAAATAAAATTTATTTTTTTTCTTTATATGTGATTTTTCACAAATACTAGTATTCTTTGTCAGAACTGAAAGTACCGTGTTCTATTAAATGATTATTATTGAGAATAAATTTTCACAGTACAGTTTATAGTGTTCCTACATTGAAATAGGCAAATCCAACAAACAAGCTGAAAGATGAGCACAGCTACACTCTATTGAGATGTCTTCATAATACATCTAAGCATGTACTCACAGGCAGTAGTTATTCCAATGACTGTACATTACAGATTGCATCCCCGAAATGACTGTTAATCATAATTTAACACAGGAAGAAAATATTCACAAAGATACATCTGAAAGAGCACATTTGGTCAAACTTCCTTAGAGGTCCCCAGCAGCCACATCTTGCCAGCTCATTGGCTCCCTTTAGCCTTCATAGTATGTACTTTAAAACATCTCACAGTTTTAATGATGAAGCAGTTTAGCATGTTGCTTGCTGTGTGATGTAAAAAGTGTAATTGCTTTCATTTTACTAGAAATATTCATGAAAGCATGAGAACACACTCAAATCCAAAAAACATAAAAGAGTGACACCACTTGCTCTTTAGCACTGCTAAGGGCTGACACTGAGGCCAATGCCACAGGTAAGTGCAGCTGCTGAGAAGAGGCCAGAATGGCTGTTGATATGTCTTTTACTTTCCTGTTTCACTTACCTTTTCAAAAAGATTTTTAGTTCCACCGACAGTTTTGGAACACGTGCTGAAGCCATTTGAAGCTATTTCCAAGGTAGGGGCTGTGTTTTCACGCTTGTTTCTGGACTCATGGGAAATCCTCCTTGAATCTTCCTTGCAGTCTTACAGTGCCCAGCCTTTACTTTGGAATACACACTCCTTCCAGGGAATCATCTTCTAGAAATCACATCAGAGTCAAAGAGCTAATTTTTGTTGCACACATACACTCCAGAGACAACAGCTGTCTTATAATTTTTTAAATGGTGTTGTATAGTTTGCCGCTGAAGAAATATGACTACTCCCATAACTCATTCGGCAGCTGCTAATGAATAGGGAAGATGCTTCAAATTCATTTTCATTTAATTCTGTCCCTCTAGCTAAGAACATTAACTCTATGGTCTTTCAGCAACAGGAACAAGAAGTGTACAAAAACATGATACTGAATATTGTTACTTATTAAATGTATCTGATGAGATTTGATTTCTCTTTTCAGAAAAAAAAAAAAAAACACCTTATTAAAAAGTGACCTAATGGAGACAAGAACTGCCAGAAGGGATCTCTGTCATTTTACAACTTTCCTGCATTCTTGAAGGCAGGTTTAAGACAAATGGATGTCAATAAACCCCATAGGAGATATGTAGCTAACATTACTACTGCCCTTATGAGAAAGGTACGTTGTTTTATCTGGCTGCTCTTCTATATATGCAATATTCTGTTGTTGTCCCCCCCCCTGCCAAAGATGGGTGATAAGGTGTTTCAAAACACTTGTAAGCAAGTCTTTTTTGAGGTCATCCAGGTCTTTTTTTGAATTTTGCACTGATGTGAGAAAGTTAACATAACTATTTGTAATATATGTTCAGATATTGTGTGCAACATATTGGTGAACAAACACATGCTCCTGCAAGTTAAAGGAAGTTTAATGATTGACCATCCACTGGAATGAAAATGAAAAAAACAAATACTAACTTGGACTTTTCCCAGCATCTCAAATTCTATCTGCTCTTTCAAGCCAGCTGCTTTTTCTAATCCAACGGTAAGCCATAATGGCAATTAATGTGCAATGGATAAGTAGCAGAGAAATCTCCATTGTGATGCCTGCAGAGGTAAAACAGCCAACACTGTTTTTAAAGCTGAAATTCCCAGTTCTGTTCCCACTTTCTCTGAGCTCACTGACATCAACAGAATTGTATTTGCATAAATCTGCTGTTACTAAAAAAGCACTAGAGTCCACATTCTATTCTGTGGTGGGTTTTAGTCCATTTGGTTATTTTATTACCCTTCTGCAGTGTGCTTAGGAGAACACTGTACTGTGCTGTACTGAGTTATGTCTGGACCGCTACCTTCACAGAGATAAAAGTGAGAGTACTCATAAACAAATGAAATACCAGAGTTTGCAGAAGCCATTAATAGCATAATACAACAGCCAGTAACAGGTAAGCCTGTCGCTACTGCATTGTTTTCAGACACAGCAACAGAAATATTTGCAAACCGTCGCTACTGTTTCAGACACAGCAACAGAAATATTTGCAAACCAGGGGAGGGGGTGTGGTTTTTCTCAGGTGCCTGTGTAGAAAGTCCTTGTTAGTATCTGTTAGAGGCAAGGCTGTCCTTTTTTTCAGCTTGTAATTATAGTGACATAAAATAAGCAAAGACAGTGGATAGTCAGTCAGCACCTACAAATCTATTAAAACACTCTGAACATCTTTGATCTGCATTCTTGACATTGGCAAAATGTTAGAAGTCTGCATAAAGTGACAAGACAACAAAAAATCCCAGCAACAAAGAATTACTGTGTTATTCTTTTGTATCAAATCAGAACCCTGGCTGCAGTAAGGGATGGTCTAATCAGCAAGGGAAAAAAAATGGTCTGAGGTCAGTCTCAGTGAATGACAACCTGGCAGAAAAGACATTTCAGCATCTTCCTATGATTTCCTGCAGTTGATTGTAATGGCTGTTGATTGTAATGGTAGTTTGAGCCATTTTATATTATGGGAATTGTCAAAATCTATGTTGTAGAAGGACTCATAGGTTTACAAAAATACTTGTTAGGAATTGCAGCTAATGCAATCTATAGCCTTCCTAAATACTAGATGGAAGCAAGCTCTTACCACACTTTTCCCCTCATTTCAGCATTTCCCTGTCTTTCACTATGCTATTACAGTAATTATTTGCTTTGCACTGTTTCATTCTGAGGACCATTGTACATGTTCTGGATTACTGGTAGGAGTAAAGACTGTTATAACGTAGGAGCAGAGTCTCCTGATGCTATGTAAATCACGTTCACCAAAGCTTATGCAAGAATCACACTTTTGACCTCCAGATGACACATCATTACAAAAGGAGCATTTGAAAATTGCTGCTGTTTGTATGGCCGCTTCCAGGATGCCGCTTTTTCAGCTGAAATTTTACATTATTTTATAGCTGAGACAAAATACTACAAAGGAATCTAAGAAAAGATTTTTCTTCGCCTTCCTCATGTCCTGTCTCTCTCTCTATCAGTATTTCCTTCTGTTTCTCTCCCTGCTAGAACAACAAAGTTGTCCTTTAACCTTTACTTCTCTTTAGCATACAATATACGGTTCTAACTCTACCAGCATTTTAAAGTTTATGTTCCTGACTATGATGGTGCAACAAGCCTGAAAGCTTATGGTGCCATTGAACCACAATTTACTACAGTAGACTTTTCACATATATTTTTCGTAAAGAAAGTTGAAAAGTAGTCTAGCTTTAAGACCATAGGAGTTCCCAGCCTGCCCCTGAATGCAGCTTTTTAGCATGTTGAGTATCTACAGATGTGGTTTCCAAGTGCATTTTTAACGTTTGACCGTCACTTTACTCAAATGCTCTGTCTTGGAAAAGACTAAAATGTATACCATGGTGAAGAGAAAGAAAGTGAAATTGAAGATCTTTCAGCCATAAGGGGTGTATCTGGTAGATATAAGTCAGGAAAAAAGGTAGATTAATGAAAAGTTTTGGGCTATGAATCCTAGAAAGCTGTATAACCCCAACTAATCCTCCAAAATGAACAGCAAGATGTAAGATGTCATGTAGGAAGGCTCTTAGGTATACATCAGTCATATATTTTAATGGGGCTTGTCAGAACTCATAAGAAAATTTGCTGACCACTCCTGCTCTAATTGCTTCTGCTTTCATTTAAACAATCTGCAGTTGTGGAGAGTTGGTATGGCCACAGCATGACTCTAATCAATAAAAAATGTGCAGCTGTTATGAAAAAAGCTGTCTGCAAAATTGGAAAACATTATTTCAGTATAATTCTTCAAGACTGAGTCTAGCTTTATTAGGGGGGTGCTTAAAATAGAACTGATTTTCATAGTTTCAAATTTTTTTCACAATTCCCAAAAAATGTTATTCCCTGTCTCTCCCCTGCCCCCCTCCTTTATTTTTCTTCACAGAATTCATACATCTGTGGGGAAAAACAAAAACGTAACCAAAAGCCAGCAGTTTCAGTTTTCTTTTTTAATACTCTTAGCTTAGGATTTCTTTTCTGAAGTTAGAATTGGTAAAGGAAAATTATAAAGCCTTATACTTCTCTACTGCATTTTCAGTGGAAAAAAGAGGAAAGAGGTGAGAAATACTTAAAAATGCAAAACTTAAAATTAAACAAATTTGTTTATGTAAAGAAATATTTTAACATCTTAAAATGAGGTTATCCTAAAAAAAAAGTAGTTTGTGAACACTTAGTCTGGAAATTTTTCAACAGAAATATTTCCAACTACTTTTAGTAATAAAGGGTTTCAACAGTGAACAGATTCCGTATCATGCAGTAACAGGCAAGGTAATATTCATATTCCATCCTAAGGAGTAGTCATTAGTGTTTGCCTAATGGATTCTTTTCAACAATTATTACAAAAGGTGCATATTCAGAATGCTTATTTTAAAATAATAATAACAATAATAATAATAATAATAATAATAATGATTTTATGCCAACTGCATTGACAGTAAAGACAATCAACAGAACTAGTGACATAACACATAACTTTAAAAGCAATAATATCTCACCAGTATGAAATATTTCTAGTTGTTATTTTGATATTGCAAAGTTGAGTCTATTGTAGTAATACCCACTGAAAAAAGGAGGGTTGTGAATCCAGAAAAGAGGTATATATGAAGGAGGGAGTTAATGGTTCTGAAAGCAAGAGGTTGTAACTGTAAACTGCAGATTTGTCTTTTTAATTTTACAGTTTGAAGCAATTAATTACATCATCCTTATCCACTCCCTCTCTCCCACCAGCCTGCGTAAGTTTTCCTGGTTCTATTCCAACTTCCTAACACCAGCCAGGCTCCTCCATGGAGATCCTGAGAGGTCTGTCTTAGTTTTTCTACATTTGTTCATCTTCAACTATTAACATTGTGATAAAGAGCCAGAGAGCTTTAGAGCACTGTTCTTTGTCACCACTTATATTTATCTTTCTGCCATACATAATGCTGATGTGATTTTAAGAATCCAGCTACTTTCTCTGTTTTAACATTAAAAACCAAGCAATAAAAAAACCCCAAACCCTAAATAAAACTAAACCCAAAATGGATTCCTTCATCTTCTCCTCGGCCTCTCCCTCTCTCCCCTCTCTGTGATGATTGATAACTACCTGTAATCTGCATGCTGTAGGTTTTCTTGTACAACAGCAGCATGTAATCAAAGCTGACAGCTGAACCCCCAAACAAAATTATTTTCTGTTCAAGCCTAGAAAGAATTCGAAAAACATAGGGAAAAACATGCAGCCAGTGCAGAGCCTAAAGAAATACTGTTATGCTTTCTGACTATTAAAAAAGCACTTACTGTAAAAGAATTTCATAAAGGGAAGAACCCCAAATAATCTTTTCCAAAGCTTTATTCCTTCAAAAAGTATCTAAAAGAAAGAGGAAGTTCTTTCTTTTTTTTTCTTTTTTTTTCTTTTTTTTGCCTTTTCCTTTTTACCTTTTCCTTTTTTTGTGACAGTATACATTTGATCTGATTTGAAAGTAGTCAAGGGCAAGAACAGAAGGAAAAAGAACTTTTGATTTTAGGTCTACACCAAAGCTCAGTGACTAGGCTAGAAGACGACTCAGGAGCCTAAGACGAAATCAGAGAAAGAGAAAATTGGCCACAACCAACATGTAAAACCCCACACAGACTTCTAAAACATCAAGAAAATCTGAAATAGAATTTGATTCCACTGTGCTTCCTCCTGCTGCTCTTACTGTTGAACCCAGTATTACTGAGAAAACCAAAATTACAATGCTGCCCTCACCTCTAAATCAAACGCCAGGACTGCTTGATTTAGAAAAAAATCTGAATCTTCTTTCTTACCACACCTACCTAAAATAACAAAAAAATAAAAAAGAGAGAAGAGAAGAGGAAGAGAAGAGAAGAGAAGAGAAGAGAAGAGAAGAGAAGAGAAGCGAAGCGAAGCAGAAAGGCAAGGCAAAGCAAGGCAAGGAAAGGCAAGGACAAAGGTGTGTGATTGTAGGTCTTAGACTGTATAAGGGGTAGAGTTTCCCATCAGGAAACATTAGAAAATCATTGTCACTTTCTATATAGTAGCATCCTACTGGGACAAGCTTGGAAGAATCTAACTCTAAAGGCTTTTGTTCAGGTTACCTTACTTGACTAAATAATGTTTTAAGCAATATCTGCATAAATGTCCTAATGGCTTATAATGGCTTAATCCTGGCTACAGGAGGACCCTGTCTTAGAAGAGATGCTGTTCTACCTCTGATCCATGAAACTTAGGGACATCAGGGACTTGTTTATGTTTCAACACAAATTGGAATAAAATTATTCTAGCTTTGTAATTTTGGGAAAAACTTAATAAAGTCTTGTATGTTAACCAAAATAGAGAGTAGTCTAGTTATTTGTTTTCCAGTCTGACACTTTCTTACAATATCTTTTGAACTGCATTGACACCTACAGAAAAACACTCTGATTTTTTTTTCACCAGGAACATACTTTTGCCTGTATGTATGGGCATGTTATTTTATCTTTATTCATGGGCACTGGATGCTGGATATTAATATTTGATATTCCGAGGAGAGGAAAACACGCGTTTTAGCAATAAAACACACATAAACAAGAAAAACTGTGGGACCAGGTTTGTAAACATACGAGAATTAGGACAAGGTTTAGGTACTGTAATACTACATACAATTATGCCAGTACTTGAAAGCAGGCTTTAGCTTTTCTCTGCTGAAGGAATCAGAGGAGAGCAATGAAGAATATGAGAGTTTAGTAAATAATTCCAGCAAGAACTGTGGAGCATAATTCCCATCCACTTTCCCATTTGATGAGAAAAGATTAATAGAACAGTTATCGTTCATTCCTGCTTTTAGGGCTGGTATTGTGACTAGGTAACATTGTTCATTCTGCAAAATGATAACAAACCCCAGTAATCTTTATGGTTGATCTTTTTTTTTCAAGATTCACTTAAGAGGCTTACATAGAGCTACTTCAAACAGCTATGAAGACGCTGGACAGAGCATCTATCTCATAGCTTGGCTTTGCTGCACTGTACTCTAGGAGATGTTCCTTTCTTACTCCCATATTATGAAGATGTGGTAGGTGATTTTCTCAGATTCTTCCACTCTGCCTATCTGAATATCACAGAATCACAGCATGTCCTTTGAGCCTTTAGTATTTCTCTGTTTTACAAATTGAAAATTCCACTAAGAAGCAGCACAGAATTTTGTTCATTTAATCAAAAATTATTTGTGTTAATTTAATTATAAAATGTTGTAGGTTTTTAAGAATTTAGGGACAGGACATAGTATCAACTTGGGAAATGTCATTCTTAAAGTGAAAAGACATGAGAAGCTGTAACCAGATCCTATGTATGTGAGGCTAAATTCATTCCTGGTCTATGCTGGTATTCGGTAGTGGGAATCCCTAGGTAGGAACAGAGCTTTTATTCAGGAGGGTTGCAACAACTCCAGACAAACATGAATTCTATTTCACAGTGAGGGTCTCCAGGTAGCCAGTATAATACAGCTAAAGTGTTTTCTGTGCCCCAAAACAGATTTAATTCCATTTCCTCCCTTTTTCATGAGGATAAAAACAAGAGTTTTCATTGACGGAAACAAAAAAGAAAATTCTGCTAGCAGCTTTGTATGATTCACATATAGATCAGGAAACAGGGACTGTATTCAAGACAATACATAGTGTCTCTAAAACAAATTATACAAGTAATGTGCAAAACTCAGCAACAAAATTATATGCACAATAACATCTGTCTGACTTTCTATTCCGTTATGCTTCTGGCCTGCCATAGGCATTGAGCTATCTGCAAATCAGTAGAAGGACCTAACCATTAGACAGTTAGTTATTCTAAGGAAACAATGAATTCTTGTCTTTTCATCAGAAACCAAGGCCTGAGAAACTTTCCCTGATGTGTTTATTTTAACAGTGAATGCAAACACTTAGGACCAAGGAATAGTTTAGACCGCAAGGGAACTCTGGAGGTATCTGGTCCAAACCCTGCTCAATACAAATTCAGTTAGTATACCTTGCTCATGGCTATGTCCAGTTGAGTTTTGAATATCTGCAAGGAAGGTGGTTTCACACCCTCTCTTAGCAACGTCTTCCACTGCTTGACCATACTCATGATAAAAAAGTTTTTCCTAGGATCTAGCCAGCATCTCCTAAGAAAGCTTCCAGTTTTGTTCTCCTTATGTCCTCTTCTTTAGGTAGTTGTGGACAGCTATCAATTCTCTTCTCAGCCTTTTTTTTTTTTCCTGAGGCCAAACAAACCTAGCTCTTGGATGCTCCTTGCATGTCCTGTGCTCCAACATCCTGATCATCTTGGTAGCTTCTGCTGGTCTCACTCCAGTATACCTATGTCTTCTACTGGGGAGCCCAAACCATGATACAGCCCTCCAAATATGGTTTCCCAATTGCCAAATAAGCAGGAAGAATCACTTTCCTTGACTTGTTTGCTACACTTTTGCTACCACTTGAAGCAATGTATGCAATTAACCTGCAGACTTTTAAACCTAATTGTTTGCCCACTTTTAAATGTGTATCCTTTTAACATACACTTTTCCCTTTTTGGCTAAGAGTTTGGTAAGGCCAGTGTTCAATAATACAGGATATTTGTCAGTTAGGGATTGCTTTTCACTAGTGACACTTTGATTCTGTTAGTATTTATTGTTGACTGGAGGAATAAATACAGACACAGAGTAGTAGTTTAACATGCTGAGATCTTGGTAATGATGCCATGACTGCACTCTGAAATGTATTCTATTTTAATGCTGCAGGAAGTGATACTTCCCTTTTAGCCAAGCCCCTTTCTTTTACTAGCAATGTATTTGAAACTAAACCTGAACAATTTAACTTGATATTTACTATCACATAGGTAAGCACTGGCCTTGACTTTTTATCACTGAAAAGGTGGCATATCAATGTTTTATTTTCTTTTTTGTATCTCCAATGTGCATTAATATTTTCGATTTTCACAGCAGTGAGGAAACATGTTTCATCTTAAACGGTGAGACAGAACAACATGCAGAGGACTATTAATCTTCCTTAAGACGGCATTAATTCCTACTATCCAGTTCCACACTCATAACAATATTTACCTGAAACCCTGTGCATTCACTTTTACTTCCCCACTACCTAAGTTTGAACTTCTTATTAATTCATTGAGGTGCTTAGGTTTCATGCTGCTAAAAGTGAATTTGGACACGGGTCCAGCACAATTCAGTATACGTATCTGTTATAAGATGACCCCATCACAGGGCTCTTCTATCAAATGAAATAATTTAAAACTTGAATAGCTTTCCTGTGGGTGGGTTGCTTCAGGTTGGATTTTCCTCATTTGGAAATACAGCTGTGGAAACACAATCAATCAAAACAAAGCATGTTCACTGTGAAAGTACAGGTCATTTACATAGAACATTATATAGAACACTTTCCTTTATATTTAAAACAGAAAGGGAGAGAGACGTCAAGCACACGTTTTTCAGCTAATCATTTTTATTTAACTTGTATGAACTATTATTGTGCTGGGCTGCTACCACAGAAGATTTACTCTGGCACTTGAAACATTAGTGAGACTAAGATGTTAATTCTGTCACTGGACAGAAATGTTTTTATGTCATCCTTCCTAGATGAGGATGTGATCTTGAAACATAACATTTTCTGTAATATATATGTATATATATTTATTATATTTGTTAAGTTTTCAGACAAAAGTTTCTGGATTTAAAATTAATTTTACAGAAACTTCTGTTTAATGAGGTGTTGGAAAATACTTGTCTTGTAAATATACGTTTGGAATCCTAAAACACATTAAATGAAGATGCTTTTGCTGAAGGTTAGCCATTATGAAAGTGATTGGAACAGTCTGCGCTGTAGCAGCAGCAGCTGGAGTAGCTGCTATTGACCATTTAGTTCTGAGAAAACAAGGCCTTGAGCTGTCTGCACAAAAGTGATTTTGACCTTGGTGAGAATTTGACAGAAGGGTCAGTCCTTAAATATCTGATATTTTACCTGTGCTAAGAGATTTATGGGGGAATCAGACAAGTTTGAAATGAACATGTTCACTACAGCTGCAGTCTTTTAGAGAGAATCCCCTTCCACAATGTTCATTTATGTTTTTGAGTAGTGCTACTTCTTTACTTGTCTTTTGTTTTTTTCCTAGAGAGTTTTACATTTCCTCTGTTTCCCATGCACCTGTTTTTACTGCTATCCAGTGACCATTTGTCACATTAAAAGTGTGATTATGATTTTCTTGGCAACTCTGGATGAAGATAACCCTTCATTTACTGCGCAGATACAGAAAGCGCACCCAAAGCTGCAGTTGCTGCAGGCAGGCTCTTCAAACACAGTTCTACTGTTCTTATAAGGGGTGTCATAGCATCAGTCTCCAGAGTTTTGTTTGTCAGGTTACCGAGCCCAGTAAAATGTGTGGCCTTGAAATCTGAGGAACGTTTAATGTGAAGTTTCTGGTGGTACCACTCCTCAGAGATACCCAGAATTTTACAAATAACATTTTTCAAAGCCTATGGCCAAATCCTTAACCAGGATCTTTTCTATTTCAGTAAGGTGTTAGAATTACAAACTCAAATATTATCGGAGCAGTTTTGGGAAAGATGGGGAAGGTATTCTTGGGTTAAGAGAAAAAAAGCTGAGTCAGGTTGACAAACGATAAATGCAGCCAGGCTGAACTGGACTTTGGCCTGGTTTTGAGACTGTTTACATTTATCTTTTTCTGAACTCCTGTGTTCTTACTCCTATGCTCAAGATAAATTTGCTTGCTCCCATTTCCTCGGTGTGAAAGGACTATGTCTCTGACGTGGCCCAAGCCTAGTTCAAACTCATGCTCTGTCTGCAAAGCTGAGACAGTGAAAAAGAAACCGGGCATTTTGCCATGGATCCTTTCTAATTTAAAATTGCAAGGCATAGGATCCTCTTGTCTGGAAAACGAAGTGGGGAACAATTTCACACACAGGAAAAGAAGGCTTTCTATATTTCACATTGAAACCCAGAATGTTATTGCAGAAATCATTCAAAAGTTTAACAGTATTGATGTTTTCTTTCTCTTTTTCTTCACTAAATGAATTTTCTTCCCTTTCTCTTTTTTATTTTTATTGATGCCAAAATATTATTGATTTTCTGTAATTTTTGAAATATCCAAACATAACAGAAAGGCATTATGAAGCAGCAGACCACCTGTATGACTGCATAGCCTTCTAAAAATAAAAGAATACACATGGATAAAGTTGCTTGATTTGCTTTTTGCCATTTTGCTATTTTTGCAAAGTTGAGAAAACTGTGCTTTTTGTTGAACTCTACCAGTTATTCTGTACTAAAAAAGAAATTCCAAGAGATCTCTGGTAGATAACTAGACAACATATTATTTTTAGAAATTAACAGTACTTGCAGATAAATTCTTTAGAAACAAGAAAAAAAGCTTGTAATTTTTTATATGTTTCAAAACTAGCTGATTAGTAGACTATTTTCCATTTTTCTTTTGTTGCACTTATTCATCAGAGGATATATTCTGCTATAGCTCATTTGTAATGAATTAGATTAAATGTTAAAAGATGATTCAGAAAGTGTTAAGGATACTGTAGATGAGAGGATAAAGGACACCCGGCCTGCTTATTTTTTTCTGGGAAGCTTAGATGATAAATAACTGTCTTTTGCCCTCCAATACAAACATTCAACTCCCATTGAAGTCAGCAGCACAGAAATCAATGGGAACTCAGTGTGTATGTATCAGAGCAGATTTTTTGTTCAACCAAATGCTTTCTACTTAGCATAGGAAGACCTAGAGATTATAAGAAATCTGAAATGTTCAGAATTGTGATATAATCTGTAAATCCACCTAATCCTGCTGTGTATATTTGACTGTACTGGGGCATTCTTAACACATGTATACAATACACATCAAAACAAACTTAAAATAAGCATGTTTATAAATACACACAGAATATTTCACCTGTATTATGCATGTTATATTTTATAGCAGAAAATAGAAGATGAGTTTCTACTATTTCATTCTGATATGATTATTTTTCATATTTTTAAAATCTTTTACTTCTTTAGAGAGCATTATTCCTCTCACTTGGATAGTATTCTTAGTCCCTCAGACTTTGATCGCAAGTCTTGCTTGCACAGTGACACATGATTCAGCCTTATTTAGATATGTTAGAATGTCTGGAAAATAACCCTAAGAGATAACATGCCAGAAAACATATTAAAAAATGCATGCTATATTTGTGTCTGCCTTCTTCACATCAATCTTCAGAACACAGAAAGAGTTCATGTCAGGCTCATTTTGGCAATGAATGAGTTGTACCAGAATAAACTGGTACCAAAAGAGTGAATTTTGAACAAATAATAAACAGACAATTTAAACTGGAATAAATCGCTAGGCAATTTGGGTGTCTCTATGTTTTCCTTTATGGACTCTGTTTGTAATTATGAATGCCACCTGTGAATGTATTCCCAAATCTATCTACTGATAAAGCCACAAGCTGCTCTTTGCCTTCATTTTATATTTTCACCCTATTTTACCCCATGACTGAGGGGTCTGTTGGCCAGGCTACATGTAAACTATTATTATACAGAGGTGACTCTCTCTCCAGATGCAAACGTCTATCCAGACTGGAAGCTGTCTCCCACCATGAAAAGCTGGTTTGTCCAGAGAGAAGTCTGAAATATCCTATTATAGCTGATAAAAGGGGTATATCCTCCCAAAGGAGGAGATGAAAGACAGGGATTTCTTAGTATCTTAAGGTGATGGGAAAAATGCGCAGGAAGTTTTGGTAGGGGAGAGCAAAAGATGGGAAAATCTTTATAGGCAGAAGAGTACAGTTTAGCAGCACCCCTGACCAAGACCAGAGAAGACAACGCTTCCTGCCCCCACAGACTTCCCCAGGAATTAGGAAACACTGCGGTTAAGGAAGAATTCTGCTCTTCTGTGTCGTGATAAAAAGCACTAGTAACTCCCACCAGTGTACTCAGCTACCTGTTTCCTTGTACTTCCCCTTCACTCCCGAGCATTTACACTTCTGTTGGTATTTTGAGGGAGGAAGTGTGTTTCCAGCACAGGAAGGGTCTTAAAAGCCAAGGTTAGATTCTGAATCAAATAGGTAGCATGAATTCAGGAGTGAAATTTAGAAGAGGTATTTGGCAGAGGATGCTTCATTCAAAATTAAAACACAGGAAAAGAATTGATATTGTTAAATCTCCAGAAATGTCAAATATCAAGTACTCTGGTAGCTGAGGAGTCCTACAGACATCTTGTGACAGGCCAAACTCTGTCCCTGGAATAGCACTAGGAAAATGTTCTGCAAAGGTGCCTGGGCTTCAAAGGGAAAGAGACTGCCTTTTGTTAAAATAGTGATTCTAGGATTACTGTTGTCTCAGTGCTTCTTAGGTTATATACAAATGAGTGCAAGTAATAAATGAAGGAAAACATTGAATAAAAATCCAAATGAACAACATACAAAAAGAATGATGAGCCTAACCTCTGCAGCTGGAAAGGCTGGTAAAGGAGAACAAAGGGAGGCTCCTTGTGATGAGGGAAAGCTTCCTTTTCTGTGGTGGCTTCCAGTTTTGCAGGCTGTTGGACAAGGTGAGAATTCACTCGGGAAATTTTCTAAAGCAGAAATCCATCCCTGTCTTAGTCTGCATGGAGCATTACTATCTATCCTTTTAAAGTCAGCCTGTAATGTATTCAAGGTGCATGAAAGAAATACCATAGTGGCAAAGTTTATGGAGGCAAGGAATATGGGGGGTGGGGGGTGGGTGTATGCTGATATAGTTGGGAATAACTGTTCATAAGTTTTTGTGCCAAAAATCTTGACTGGTTTTTTCCCAGCTTTGTTGGTGGACATGAAAGATTGTACATTTCTTTACATGTCTTGCCTCACTTGTATGACAGCTAAAATGTTACTGCAAAAAGGAATACTACAAATGCTCACCATAACCAGTCTAACTCCCTTGTCTTGTACGGAAGCACCTCCTTTTTTTCAGGCAACAGCCAAATCTTTAGGACAGTGCCAGCTGAGAATCTCTCCGGGGATGTTAGAACAGGACATTTGTGTGTATGAGTTGCTACTTTGAAATGGTGCACAGAGCAGTGAAGAATTTAGCAGTAATACTTAGATTGTTAGAAAACACAGACCATATTTATACCTTTCTTCACAGCCTTATTTATGGTACACTGGGACTTTTGAGTGAAGGAATGGCAAACAGTTAATAAAACATTTGATGGATATTAATTACTTTCCACTTAATTACCTGCCATGTGGATCTTGTTGAGCTATTGATTACTGGCAAACATACATCCCACTGGGGATAGTGTGATTTAACTTCATCCAATGAGTCAATTAGCCCAAGTAACACTGGGAGAGCTGGTGCTCTGCCTCAGTAGCTGGGGTTTCTTGCCAAGAATGGTAGATAAGCTATTTACTTGTTCATTAAAACACTATACTACTGTCAACAGGAGGTACTTACCAGGTGTTATTGAGATTGGTAAAATGTCACTATATCATCAAAGATTAACAGCAGTTTGTAGCTGCAAAGTGGGTGAAAAGACCCTCTCTGATTTGAAAGCACAGATGAATGGATGAGGTCAAGATGTTAACGCCTGTTTGCTTCTCATTTGTGAGAACTTCGGTTACAAATTTGCATCAGCTCTCCCAAGGGCAAAACATCCTTCACTGTCATTAATTTAAAGGCTGTGGGACAACAGACCCTGAACTGTGGCATGTGACATTCAATTAATAACACCAAGAGTGAAACACATGGCATGACCCCCAACTCACCAAAACTAAATACTTCCCTGTTCTTCAGTGAGGATGATCTTCCTAGCTGACAAGAATAGCCTGCTGTCTTCCCATGAATTAATCTGAGAATGAAAAGATCTTTTTTTAATTTTTTCTTTCCTGCCTTGTGATTTAAATTACAGATACAATAAAACATTATTCATATTGATAGTGCCCCTAGTATGTAACTGAAGGCACAAAAAACCCCTCTTGGCTGGAAACCAAAGTTCTATTAGAAGAAAAACAACAAACCAACAAAACCCCCAACAAAACAAGAGAATATAGGTGGAGAATTACATTTGTTCAAGGAATTCTTAAAGTAGACCTTACATGATTTTGGTTAAAGAAAAAAATTGGATATTGTAATAACAAGATGTCTAGAGAACTTGCTTTTATTTTAATTATGAAGGTTTGATTAAAATATAATTTGGAGATGATGATGTATGATATACTTGAAAGATGGGATAAATTGTCTTAATGATGGGTTAAAAAGTCATTCTAAAAGGAGAATCTTCTAGGAAAACTGAACAACAAATGAATAAATGACTGACCACAAGTACATGATTAGATTAAATCAGATTGGATAAGATATATACAAATGTATAAGACAAAAAATTGACATAGGGATACATCCATCAGTTTTTTTCTTTTAGAAGAGTCACAAGGTTGTCTTATGAGATGATTTATTTGACAGTGACCTGCACAAGAATTTGTATTTTCCAAATCCATGGAAAATATTGAAGAAAGGATTCAAGTTCTATCGTCAGCCATAAATGAATGATAAGATTTACCTATGCTATATTTTATTTTGCTTAATAGAATGCATTAATTTCCATTTTACAGTTCTTTTTATATCCATAAGAGCAGAAACTAACTTTTAAATAATACTTCAGATAACACTGAAAAATGTTACAAATTTGTCCTGAGTTCATCTTCACAAACTAAGTTGTTCATTTGTTCTGTAAGAGAGGGTCACTGGGTTTTGATGGTGTAAAAATATTATTATTGCAACATAAGGAAACCAAAAAATATTCAATAGATATTTGTCTTGGCATAAGACAGATTGTTTTTAAAGCAGGATCAAGTATAAAATTGAAAAATTGAAACAAATATTTAATTTAATGTGGTTTTCAAAGGTTTTGGTTCCTTTAAAGTTAAGTACACTTTATGAAGACATTGCACACTATGAAAACAAAGTGGTTCATTAAAATTATACTTACATTTGCAACTGGGAAAATAGCTGTGTAAGAATGGAAACAGCAAGGGAAATTTCTGAACACTGTTGAGATCTCCTTTTAGGCATGAGTTTCCACTTTACAACATTGTGAATCAAATGAAAAAAAAAAGATTTTTTTAAAGTATGTTTCTCATGTTTCTAGAAATTTACAAGATTGTGGTAGGTTTCTATAAAACTAGCCATGTAAGTTATGTTATGCTCTTATAAATTACCTTAGCTGCACACACTGATATATAAGCTCATTTATGTCAGTAGAATAATTTTGAATTGTTACAAGCAGATGAGAAGGATCAGGCTCCAAATTGTTGCTAAAAAGAAACATACTTTATGATACTATTCAACAGTGTACTGGGTCTGGCTGGGATGGAGTTAACTTTCCTCATAGGAGCCCGTACAGTGCTGTGCTTTGCATTGGTGGCTAGAACGGTGTTGATAATACACTAGTGTTTTGGCTATCGCTATGCAGTGCTCACACAGCATCAAGGCTGGGTCACCAAACACCTCTCTCTCCCCCACAAGGCTAGGAGGCTTGGGCGTGGGCAAGAGGCTGGGAGGGACCCCAACTGACACATGACTGGTGTCATGCCATATGACACCATGCTCAGCAATAAAAGCTGGGAGGAAGGAAGGAGGAAGAGGAGGAGTTAGGAGTTAATGATGTTTGCCTTTCCAAGTAACTCCTATGCATGTTGAGACTCTGCTTCCCAGGAACTGGCTGGACAACTGGCTGATGATGAGAAGTAGAGACCAAATTTCCTCTTTTTGCTTTGATTCCACATGTGGCTTTTGCTTTTGTTATTAAACTGCCTTTATCTCAACCAATAAGCTTGTCCATCTTAGTGTCTCCCCCTGTGGTGTTGAGGAGAGGGGATAAGAGAGCGTCTAGGTGGGGGTCTGGCAACCAGCCAAGGTCAACCCACCACAAACATTTACAACTGTGGTGTTTGTAGAGTTTGCACACCTGGTGTGAGTGCACAGTGTATATATTTATGTACACACCTCTCATTTTCTGTTTAAAGCTATCGGAGCACATTAGGATGTGCTGTTTAATTCAGTCATAGCCTTCACTGCAATAAAACAAAGAAAGCACAACTCAAAAGAAAGACATGATCAATAAAATATGGGATTAACTGCTATAAATCTTTCTGACATATTCAAGGCATGAGGACAAGAGAGGAAATTCTTAAAATTTCTATTTTTGTGTGATTTTTTTAATGTAATATAGGTGTCACTGTATCTTACCATAAAGCTCTGGGAAGCTGTGAAGTAACATAGGTGAGCAGCAGGGAGTGGGGTAGAAATTACTGTAAAACATTCTTGTCTCTCCCAGTATCAGGTTTCTGTGGTGGCAAATTAGCATGCTAAAATGAAAGCAATTGACCTATTTTAGATGGTGGTGGAGTTTGTGTGTATGTTGTGGAGGAATTATTTAGTGGAGTGTTGTGCTTTAATGTGGTTAATGGTAGTACAAAAGGGGAAAGGGACCTTGTTTTTCTGCTTATGCTGTAAACAAGGTTTCAGGGGAAATTCTTTGAAGTACGGAGATCTAAGCTGGCCGGTTTTGAATCCCCCCTGAGGTACTACAGAGGAACAGTAGGTATCTGATAATGTTTGCACTTCGAGTAAATCTTTTTGGGCATCAAATACGGTGTTGACAAACAAGATAAAAAGTGGATTATTTAAAAGCGCTGCTTAAGATAAATAGGATACTCATATGGTTTGTGGTGTTGAAGTTTTTACTGTCTCTCTCCAGACTTAGAAAACAGAATGTAAAACAGTAAAGGACTAGCTTTCAAAGGATCTCTGCTCAGCTCTTGTTCTTACACCAAGATCCACAGCTGAGTTTTCGAAGAGAAAAGGACACAGGCTACAGTGAAATCTGGAGGTGTACTGCTGATATCATCATATGGATTTCATCCCTAGCATGCTCATCCCTTTGTAAAAACAATGTATGAGAAGCACAGTGGCATTTCCCAACTCTTGAGCATGTCCAAAGATCTGGTCTAAATGCCAGGTTTTCTTTCAACAGTCCTGACATCCACCTTTGTTGTGGATGGGTGGGTCTGTCTGTCTATTTAAATGCACAGAGAAATATGTGAGCTACAACACTGTGGTGTTGAGTCAAAATGGTATACTAAGATGTAAGCAGTGCTGACGGAAGTCAGCAGGGAGCACCGTGGTTTAAATATAGCATCTCAGGACTTCAGAAGGGGTTACAAATTCTGCTACAAACAAGGATAACTTACACCATGTTATGATAAACCCATTGTCTTTTTGTGTTTAAATATGGTTTTATTTTCTTTCCCATTAGCTTTGAAAAAGAAAACAATCAGAAAACATTGCCATAAACAGTTGTGAAATATTAGGTTTGATTATAGTTATTATTGTATGGCTTGTAATTTTGGATTCACTCTATTTACAGGATCACATTAGTACCCATATATAATGCAGGAATAAGGTTCTCATTCTGCACTATTAAAAATTGGTTTCCAAATTTGGCAGGTTTATTGACAGGACTATGAAGTTCTCATTATACCTTCCATAAAATTTTCTTGAGATAGATTCTGGTTATTATATCGAAGATGATATAGTTGACCTGTTATCCCAGTGGCATCACTGGAGACCTGAGAAGCTGGAAATTATGGAAACCGGAGATACTGAAAAATTTAAAAACCTTCTAGAGGATTGGTTTACAGTATTGCTCAAAACAGTAAGTACTAGCTTGGTGATAACTGCTGATAGAGACAATGGCCCAACAGTGTGCCCAACAGTGTGCACTGTTTCAGCAAAACAAATTTTTTGGGTTTTTTTTTCTTTTTTTTTAATATTGGTGGTGCCACTTATATTCACAAAATAAGGCTGTGAAACATAGGAGTGTATTCTCAACTTCCTTTGGCTGCAGCGAGACATAGTGTCCCATGTGCAAGAACACAAGTGCTGAGTATGCTATGACCAAATCCTCACCATGTTGAAACCAATATATAACAGCTTGTTACAGCGTGGAGGAACTGGAAGGGGCTAGGCGGGTAAGGTCTGGGTTTAGGCCTTGCCCTTCCTCACAAGCAGCAATGTGGTGGAGGAGCTCAGATATGGAGGTGGCAGTAGCAAGCTAGGTGGGACATAGCTGTGGAGGATTGATCAATACAGGGCCAGTTCTCAGCTTTCAAGGATTGCCATGAGCTTCCTGAGAAGAAGGAGGGTTTCTAAATAAGAGATTTTTCTTCAAATGCATGGTGAATATCTTGTGTAACAGGACTGACCATCCCTGGCAGAAAAATCCACATAATGCTATGGACAAAGCCTCAGTTACACATATATTGGTCACCTGGAAGTGAAGACAGAAGAGTCATCATGAAATGGTTAGAATGCTGCAGAGCTAAAAAGGCCCACTGTCTTCAGTAACTTCTGTCTCTTCAGACCCTTCAATGAGCATGGAAATATTAAGTGAAAATTTATGTTGTCATTTGGTCCTTTCCAAATGCAATGGATACCTAAATGACAGTGATTTATAATTCCCAATGGGATTTACAGCCCCATGTGAACTACATTCTTTAGCCTTTGGGAAACACAATCTTGTAGCACACTGACCTACACACTGGATAAGGCTTTCTGTTCCTTCATTGGTGCTGGAAAAAAACCCCACAGGTACAACCATTGACCAGTGCAGTCCTGGCCTTGGTGATCTGTCCTATCTCATCTGGAAAAGGAAGAAAATCTCCTCCTGGACTGGTAATGTAAATTGTCTGTAATGGTTTGGATTGAGCTATTGTTACACCTGTTCCCAGAGACGCAGCTGAAAGAATGACAGGTGACCTCAGAAGTTCAGACCTGTGAACTGATCTAGGATGCTAAAAGGCTTAATGCATCAAGAGCTATTCCTCCTTAGTCTGGATGGATTTTCAAAGAAATTTACAGTATTATTTCATGATTCACACATAAGGGCAACCAGTCCCCTTGCAAGAACTGAGAATATCAAAGCCCCAGCTCAAGAGGAACATTTCCCAGTCCTATACAATTCTTGTAAAAAACATACAGGCAGATAAAAGGTTGCTGTATGCTTTTAGGAATTACTGAAGAACTCTTTTTTTTTTTGGTTGCAAACTGCACTCCTACATGGTCAAGCACTACTAAAGATGTTCACTTTCAAATTGTGTATCACTATCTACAGCCTAGCTTACTGTACCCTGTGGCTTTTATGAAACCAGGAAGATGTTCAGGAAGAAGTGGTCATGATCGTCTACTCTGTTCTGCTTGGTGTCTGGAAGCAGAACTTGAACCAGCCTGTAGCTTGTTCATGGTTCCAGAAGGAAGCACTGGCTTGCAATGTATTTGGGACTGCTTCATTACTTCTTTTCTCTCTTATTTCTTCTTTTCTCTCTCTTTCCTTCTTTTGTTTTTGAGATTTTGCTACTTGGGCCAGTTTATGACAATTGCTTTGACCTTGATGATGAGAACTGCCCTTCATCAAATACCATGTATTTGATGGAGAACCAAAGTTCTTAGAAGGGTTTTTTAATAGTAACAGAAACATTTGAATACATTTGGAAGTTATCCAAAATATAACGAGGACATTTTGGAATGGATCAGGAGTGGTAAAATGTGGTTGTTTTAAAAACCAGAGGACAAAAATCCCCCTGATACTTTCATGTTGCCTCATTGAGAAGTGAAGGTTTTTATCAATGAGATTATTGCTGGTTTTTTTGCTTAAAAGCATACTGGAAATAAAGGTGGGTTTAACCATCCAGTAAAAATTGCCCTCAACAAGATTCCTCAAAAGTGTTTTCATATATTTAAAACCAGTTTTGCTAAAGCAGACTATGATAAAATCGAGTATTTAAGAATTAAAGTTTTGAATATTTGAAACTTATCCAAAAATATACAAATAAATACAGAAATATTTTTATCATTCAGTTAAAATACTGTCTATATTACATAGATAAACTTTTAAAATCCTAAAGAGTAGCTGTTAACAGCTAGCTTTTTCTTTACCTTAAAAGTATATAAAGATGAGAATTAGTGTAAATGAGATGTGGAGTTCAATGAAAGATTTTATTAGCCTGACTTTGAAATGACTGACATATTTCATCAAAGTTTAGCCACTATACAGACTCTTCCTGCAGAAATACGAATAGACTTTTAACACATTATATATAGTATATTTGTTTATGCTCAGTGCTTTATGACAAAAAAATTTAGAAAATTTTCAGAGTTTATCCTTTTAATTGGTTCTCCTTTTTATATCTATCTGCCTGCCAAAAACAGACTCCCTGACCATTATAAGCTGAGCTGTCTTCACTGCAGAGGGCAAGAAAATTATAATGAAGATGCTTCACAATGATCTGAGGAAGCTTTCTTTAAGTTACAATGCCTGCTAAATATATCAGAGGTGTACGATTAAATATAGTATATCAACTGCCTCTTTTAGGTAGGAGGTACTGCCAGACTGCTTCCATTGAAGCCATTCTCACTATGGCTTCTACACAAATTCCCCTTCAAGTTACCCCGTCTTGGTTTCAGCTGGGATAGAGTTAATTTTCTTCCTAGCAGCTGGTACAGTGCTGTGTTTTGGATTTAGGATGAGAATAATGTTGATAACACACGGATGTTTTAGTCGTTGCTGAGCAGTGCTTACATTGGTCAAGGACTTTTCAGCTTCTCATGCCCTGCCAGCAAGAAGCTGGGAGGGGGCACAGCCAGGACAGCTGACCCAAACTGGCCAAAGGGACATTCCATACCATGTGACATCATGCTCAGTACATAAACTGGGGGGAGTTGGCCGGGGGAGGGGTGACCGCTGCTGAGCAGCTGGCTGGGCATCAGTCAACCGGTGGTGAGCAATTGCATTGCGCATCACTTATTTTGTATATTCTTTTATCGTTATTATTTTCCCTTCATTTTCTGTCCTATTAAACTCTCTTTATCTCAACCCACAAATTTTACTTTTTTTTTCCGATTCTCTCCCCCATCCCACTGCGCGGGGGGAGTGAGTGAATGGCTGTGCGGTGTTTAGCTGCCTGCTGGGTTAAACCACAACACCCCCCAAAATGAAAACCTGAAAGAAAGTAGCCATCTCTCTGCAGGAATTTGCTCAGAGCTGGCAAGATGACAGTAGTCCTGCTCTCCCCACTACCCAAGGCTTTCAGAATCTTTTGGAAAAGGGCCACAGCTTTACTGGTCTCATTGCATTTTGAAGACCTCTAAGAAAACTGCTGTGGGATGGGCACTTTGGCCACTTCATTTGCAATCACTTGTACCGCATGTACCACACCTTTTGTATTTCAGTTGTGTACCATGTCGGAATGGGGGAGAGATGTGGCCTTTTTGCAGTGACAACCATTCTATTGCATACATCTGATCCTGGTAGAGTTATGCTGATTTGTACAGCTGAAGAACTGTCCCACAGTATATAAATCATACCTGTCCAGACAGATACAGTCACAGAAATGAAAAATACTGTATCTTGGAAGACAGCCTGTGTATAATGCACCCTTTGAGAAAAACAGCCTGGTTTTTGAACAAAAGACAAGTGCTATTAACAGATAGAAGTTATCTGCTCTAAATAGTGGGTCAACAGGACACAGTATATTTGCAAGAAATATACAATTCCCATTTGTGACCATAAACACTGTGGGGTCCACATTTCTATGGGTGAAAACCAAAGTCTGTTAGCATACAGATGTGTGATACCTTTTAAAATCCCTGCAGTATCTTCCTACCTGCTGTGCTTAATTTCAGATTCAAGTGCTGTCATTAAAGGAAAAAAAAACCCACAAAACTGTTTTCGCCTTTATCTGTGCCCTACATTGCATTGGCTTTTCCTCAAATAATTTCCTCATGCTGCAGCTCTCCAAACATTTTTTGAATACTTGATCTTCAGGTCCCAGCTTCCACTTTTCTTTTTCAAGTTAGCACATGTCTGTCTGACATGTAAAATCACAACTTTTTTATTGTTTTCTTACAAACAACTTTCTTGCAAACCTATCTTGGCAACATTCCATAAGGAAAAAATCTCCACCGTAAAGTTTGTATTTAGAATTGTAAAAACCTCTGTTACAATCTGCCAAGCCATAAACTCCCTTCAAAGATCAGTTGCACTAAGCCTAATTCTCATTTTGATTTATTTGACTTTGGATATAACGGTATTAAATTAGCAAAGACAAGCAATGAACAAAACCCTGGAGATGAATTAGCCATTGTATCCAGTCCATTAATCTCTTCTTCAATTCCTGAGAATTGTGGCTCACCCAGACCCAGAGATCAAATAAAATGCCTAATTGGGAAAATCCTAAACAAGAGTATCCTGTGGAGCTTGAATTTATTTGTCAACTGTTCAAACAACTATGTTGTTTATATGTCTTTAAAACCCTGATACTTTTCCACCACTATATCTTAATCCAGATACTTTAAACACAGGAGGGTGATTGAGAATTGTTTTCAATTAACTGGAATAGGGAGAGACACTTATTCTAAAAACAGATAGTTGTGTTGTGAACATTCTTGCCAAACATGCTGAGAATTTTAGATCTAAACATCAGGTCTGAGGGATGCTCTGAAAACTCTTCGAGGGTAGTAGTAAACACAGCTACTGGATATTCTCTTCTTTCAGTAGCATTTGTATTAAGCACTGTGATTCAATAAGAGGAAGGAATATGGTATAAACGAATGATGCTTTTTAAAAAAGAAGTTCAATAACATTTTTAAAGACATGTGAAAGGGAACAAATATAGGAGTCTTTTCTGCTTGTGATTACCTCAGAATTACATGCTGATTCTCCTGGACATCCAGGAACTCAACCAGCAAGACTGACCTCCACCTGCCCTTGCAGCAGAAATGGAGAGGACAGTTAAAAGTCCATACCTGGTTTTGAGTCTGATAACATTCCGTATTCCTATCGGTAGTAAAAGAATAGGTAACCGTTAGTCACCTAACTTGAAATAATAAATTTTCTGACAGCATTGTGACTCATCAATAACCTACCTCTGATCACTCTTTTGGGAAAAAATGCCTATGGAAAAATCTGTGACCAGTAAACACAAGCTGAAGTTGTTGTTTTTTTTCCTCTACTTAGGTTTGGTGGTCCTAATCACCAGTTTAGATTTGATATGGCATAGAGGTCACAAGTGCTAAATGAATTGGTGCCTCTTTCTTGCTACAAACTATTTCCTGTTCTCAGTTGCAATAACAGTGATCATGAGATTACATTAATTTGCTTACAGGGTGTACAAATCAGCTCGAGCATGACTGCATTACATATTTTGATGGTATCCAGAGGGCTGTCATGGGCAATTGTTTCTCTAATCTAAAGCTGGTTTAGTTTAAGTTGCCACAGAGATCTGTGTATGACAACCCTCTTCTTCCAGTCTATAAAGCTTCCAGAGAGGTTACTTTGAAAAAATCACATTAATGACAATCTGTACTACAGGACAGAAGAAAATCTGTCAGAGATGACATAAGTATAGTTGGGGACAGATTAGATGACTTCTTGAAGCCTCTTCTTCCATGCCTATTCTTTAATGATTGCACAACTTTGTCTCCATCAAGTACCAGTAGAGCTATGAAATAATAAATCTAATAGGAACTTTCGAGAAAGGAAAAGGGACAGTTGGACCACATAAGACTGATAAAATACATTTTGTCCACAAATTTCTCCTCTTTTTGTTTTGCAGGACTAACATCTTCTTGATGAAGGAGAACCAAAGGGAGAAAGCCAGATAGATTAGGGTTATAAAAATCTTGCCCTGAAAAGACCATTGTGTATAAATATTATTTTTTTCAATCTAATATGAAGGATTTGATGTTTATGAAGGTTTTTCTTCCAAATGTTAAGAAGAAACTAAAATCTTTCTTGTTTTTTTTTTAATATGTATTTGTATTCATTTCACATTGAGTTTATTTTCATCTTAAAAAAAAAGTGAGTCAAATAAATATATGCACAAATGATTTGCTCTTCTTCAGTGTATGCCATAAATATTGTTCCCTCTAGTCTGATTTGAAGTGCTAAAATATCCTGTTGCATACTGTGAAGGAGAACATATTTTGACTCTAATGACGACTGGGTTTCATTTATACTGATATTCAAGCATTCAAGGGACAGCAAATAGAATTCAGAAGTTGCTTACTAACAGGAAAAGAGTTGAAGTTCTCAATGTCAAGTACAGTTCATATTTTTGTACATGTGCAAGTGATGTTCTTTTGTTTTCCACACTAGCAAATTTTTCTTTGTTGGTGTGTGACTCTTCTGCATTTGTCATTGCTTCCATTTCCTCACTTGTGAGAAAAAGTATAGAACTGTTTCCTCCCATCTTATCTTTATAATTAGCTAGACACAGATACCTTTGATGACTTTTAAATCTTCTACTGAATCACCAACAGAAAGACTTATTTGATGCCACTTTTAATGACTTGCCATTATTTATCTGTGCTGATAGAGATATCTCCACCATCTATTTGACTTTAAAGGAATTTTTTTTTTTTTCATTTGAAAACATCCAAATCCTCAAATTACTTACTGATGTTGCATATCTTACTAGTACAAATTGTTTCTTTCTTTACAATTTTTTGGTTTTGTTTTTTTTTTTCAACTCAGTTTCACTCTGAGCCCTTCTCCTTCTTTCATGGCTTCAGAGACTCACACAAACAATTTTAGTCAAAGATTATTTTCTGAGCTGTGGTGCTGGAAGAAGGACAGATGGGATGCTGATCATTCAAAAACGCCAGTCTGTACCAACTCCTCTTCCTTGCTAGACAGCTTTCTTTCTATTCCTTGGATTACTCTTGAGGAACTCTTCCTATATTCAATGTTTATCTTCCTCCCACTTGTGAATACTTGATCTCCTTTGTGTCAAGACCCTTCCACTTCATTAGTCTTGGTGAATGGATGACCTCAATCCAGTGTACAGTTTCTTGTTCTTCAAATGCCTTATGCTTGAGTCCCTGGTGCTCTGGAGCCCTCCAAGTGAAGGAACAGCAAACAAGTCTGCTTCTCCCACGAATCACAATCAGTTTTGTCAAGTATGTGCTACAAAGTCTGGTTTTGAAATTTCACTTTAACCATAATGTGGGAAAGATTATTTGGAACAGCTCAGTGCTTCTGCCTGGAAAGTTGCCACCTGCTGGCTGCCTGCCTCTATAAGTCATCAGCAGTCTCCTTCACAGAGTGTTACTTATGATTCTTCCTATGTTTTACTCACTTTCGGTAATCAAAAGCAGAATAAGCCCTAGACCAAAACACTCTATTTCTCTACAGACAGTCCATCTTTGAGCGTTATAAAGCACCTTGGTAGGCAGCATTGAGAAAATAGACCTCTGCTATCCATGCTGTACCTGTGCTGTGGATAATTAGTTGAATTCAATCATTTCCACTGTCAATCTGGCACCCTTCATGATCAGTATAATTCTCATTAAAACATTCTTTTTGCTGACAAACCTGGCACTGGCAGACTTCATTAAGTAATTAACTCAGATACCGAACACCAATCCATAATGTTGGGCATAATTAACAGATCAGGTTATCTGTCAGAGGCAGGTAATTTTCCCTTACCCTTGGGATGCAGTCAGTGGAGAGACTTTCAAAATTTGCACATCTCCAGACATAGTACAGCACAACATCTGTGATTTACACAGAGGAGAGCCATTGTGTTGCTGTGTGATGGGAATGCCTATTACATGGAAGTGCAGTAGAAATCCATGACCTTTCTGCAAAGGGAATATGAAATATTAGTGCAATATATGGCCAATTTTTTCTTCCATGAAGACGAATCACAACATTAACCATCTCCTACAGGAAGTTTATATCATACAAGAGAGTAACACAATCAAATCAAGATTTAATTGCAATAAATGCAGCCTTAGCCAGACATGGAAATATCAAAAACAAACCAGATCTTTGATTTACTGAGTATTGGGTGAGCCTGAGTAGTTCTTAAAATGGTAACTGTCCCCATGGCAGTTTGGTAAATGAAAGAGATTTGGTTTTGACCATTGAATGATAAGCAGAATACAGCTGTTAACAGTTGGATGGAAAAGTGTTCACCAGTCAAGTTTTGTCTGTAACACAAGGCATGGAGCATTACAGGCGTCTTCAGTTCTTTTTCGGAAGTCTAAATGAATTCCAGGACTATATTCCAGATTGAAGTTAATCAAATACCATCTTTGAGCTTGAACCTGATTATGGAGTAAATCAGGCCTTTCTGTTTAGGCTTGAATGAGAAGTGCTTCATAATCACTGTGCTAAAGACAGTCCCAGAAAGAAGACTGGTGGATCGTTATTCTTTCGTTGCAGCCAATGTTGTTGAGGGGATATCGAACTGCAGTCCTGTGAAAATGTGCTTCTCCTTGTAGATGGCAAGGTAAGAAGGAGGTGGTTTGGAGCCTTTAGAACTCAGAATCTGTCTACAGCAGACAACTGACAGAAACCTTATCTCAGAGTGATTACTCAATATCATGTCAAAGCTAGTCATCTGCTATAGCTGGTGTGAAATAAAAGCTGTAAAAACACAGAAACAAACCCAAAAAAATCCTGAAGAGAAGAATGGTGCAATTTAGAGCTCCACCAGTCTCAAAACTGTGGAAGTATGGAAGGTGACCAGAGAATGATGAAACAACATTTCATTCTGTATCTGTAAGTTACTGGGTCCTGTGAAAAGGATGACATTCAGAGTAATAATATTTTTTACAGTGACTAGGTCTGAAGCACTTGCTGTGCTTAATATTTTTCAGTTAGTACGGTGAGGAGTAGCTGACCATAAAATCATAAGGAAACAAAAAAATAATAATTTAAATCAGAAGGATAGAATAGTTTATGACTGATCTGAAGCTAAATTTGAATCTACTTTTATAACTGCTATACATTTTTGCAATTTTTACAACTGCAAGTTTGGAATTTGATTAAGGAACAAAAAATACAGTGCAGGAGAAGCTACGCAATTAACTATACACAGACAATCTACAGTTTGCCAAGCCACTTAGAAAAGAAGTTCACAGGAGATAGAAAGTCTGCTGATACCCTCATGAAAATCTGAAAAATGTAAACTTTTAAGACTATAGCTAACACTTTAAAGTACCACATCCAGGTGGCTTTCTCCCAGCTCTGCCATGATTTCCTCAAGTCTTCTATCCCAATCCTAGCAGAGTTTTAATTTTTCAACCAGCAAGGTTTAAAGAGAAGAGGAAGACTAAAATTTAGATCATTTGAGACTATTATTGATATCCTCCATTTTATTGTGGCATCTCTGTCATTATATGTTGTTTATATATATGCAAGAGTTATAGAGAAAAACTCTTTCATTTTCCTACCCCTCCCCCAATGTTTATCAATTTAAAAAATTACATTATCAAGTTTTAGGACAAAAAATGTTTAATGTGATTAATCATAACTGATTCAACAGTTTTATCATAGTAGTCACCACTTTGAATGTATTAGTAACATTTCTATCTTGCACAGTCCTTTATTGCACCTTGGAAGATTCAATACTTTGCCTTCATCTGACTTCCCTTTCCAATTTAGTCTTACTAGCCACAAATATAAAGTGTATATTCTAACTACATTTTTCTACTACTACTACTACCCCTGAAAAGGCAAGAATTAATTGGATCTGTTATAAATGACAGTGCAGATATATAATTTGTCATTCTAGAAGGAGAAGTATCTTACAGTTCATCCCAGGTGAGTATTATAGATCAGTGTCAATATTCATCCTTACACTAGAGAGCAGAAACCTATCTCATTCTTCTGTTTCTCCAATTAATTGTAAGCAATCCAAGAAAAAAGATTTATCTAGATAAGTAAAGATGTCTGGCAAAATATGCTTTGTGAAGACTTCATTTTCACCAAAACAAATAAAGAACCCCACCAACCTCCTCCCCAACCAAAATAAAACCAACAACAAAAAAACCCCAAAATAACAACAACAAAAATATGAATAAATAAAACAAAAGAAAAAAAAACATAGCAAAGAGATAAAGGAAATTTATTTTTGTTTGGTATTCATTTAGACATGCTCTTGTGGATCCTAAAATAGCGTTTTTAGAGAAGACCAAATAAATAGCACATTTTATCTCTACTGTTAGTGCTTACAAGGAGTTGTGCAACTGCAACCAAGCTGCATCTCTGCTTTTTGGAACCAGCTGTTTTCAACAGTATGCATCAAGTTCTCTTTCTATATTTGTAGGTAGAGTATGAGAGTAGGTGCTCATTGGTGTTCTGGCACATGACTTTCACTACATACTTACTCTTTTGAAGGCTGTTGCCAAATAGTTTTCTACGCCTATTAAAGCTCAGTTTGTCTTGTACATTTATGAGATATACAGTAAAAAGTTTTCTAGGTGTTACTCTGCACCATCTGCATGTCAAAGAATGTGTATCTTTTTTTGCCTTGGAATGTCAAAAGAAGGAAAATGAAATATTAGGAAGCAGCTAATGGTTCTTCACCTATCCTAAACTCACAGTATATTGGTCAAAGCTTTGCACTGGAGAAAATCTGCAAGAAGCATCTTGCAATAAACAAGAAAAAAATCAAATAAATAATTTGCTTTTTAGAGGTTCTTGGTGTCTTCCCCCCCTGCCCCAAGTTTTTGTTAATTTTTACCCATGAGGTAGAAAGATCCATACTGAGCATACAAGAGTTCTGTACAAGAAATGTCTTTTAACTGCATGGATTCCTATTTCTCTGCTGGATATTATTTTATCCTAACTACAGATTGAGTACAAAATGTCCTTTAATGAGAATCAAACAGAAATGAGTTAATTAAAGAAATAATGTATCTCCAGATGGGATAGAATCATAGAATCATAGAATGATTTAGGTTGGAAAAGACCCTTAAGATCATCGAGTCCAACCGTTAACCTAACACTACCAAGTCCACCACTAAACCATGTCCCTAAGCCAACGATCCACACAAGAACAAGAGCACACAGAATCATAGAATCATAGAGTGTTTTGGGTTGGAAGGGGCCTTTAAAGATCATGTAGTCCAACCCACCTGCCATAGGCAGGGGCATCTTTCACTAGATCAGGGTGTCCTGTCCAACCTGACCTTGAACACTTCCAGTGATGGGTCACCCACAACTTCTCTGGGCAACCTGTCTCACCACCCTCATCATAAAAAAATTCTTCCCTATGTCCAATCTAAAGCTGCCCTTTTTCAGTTTAAAACTGTTCTGTCAGTTTACCTTGTTCTGTCACTACAGACCTTGGTAAAAAGTCTTTCTCTGTCTTTCTTATAAGCCCTCTTTTTATATCGAAAGGCTGCCATAAAGTCTCCCTGGAGCCTTCTCGTCACCAGCCTGAACAACTCCATTCTCTCAGCTTTTCTTCATAGGAGAGGTATTTCTTTATCAAGAAATTCCCATTTATCAAGAAATTCCCTTGCCTGACCCTAGTCAGGTTAGCAAGTATTTTTTTCCGGTTAGCAAGAAATTAATTCCAGAATCAGAAATGTTACAGAACAGTCAAAGATCTAGAGAGGAAGGAGGGAGTTATCTACTCCAGTAGTACTAGGTCGTCTCTCTCTCAGGGTTAACTCTGGTCAGATAAAAACTTTAGTAAGATTATGTAGACCTCTGATTTTGACCATCTATGTCTGTGTCTGTTGACTAGGAGTTAATTTTCTCTGAATCGCAATGAACTGTGTCTCACTGCATTCATTTTCTAGCTCCCAAAGAGAGAACAAAAATTCTATGATGTTACTAAAATGAACTTCAAAAAGAAGCAGTGATACAGAAAACCTGCATGATATATCATCAGAGTTATAAGATTTTCTATTGAGTAGGTGGCAGCCCAAACTTACCTTTATCACATGTGTATCCACAAAATACTGTAAAGATGTAAAAGTAGAATACGCTTCCTTTGGAACTTTCAAGGGTGCTATATGTTAGAGAGAGACAAATAAATGGTAGCTAAAGATTTCTACACTTTGTTCATGTGTAGGATGTAGCAACAATGTAGATTAAAAAGAAGATAACACTCCACCTATAATTTCAAATTTTGGAGACTGACTTGTCATTTTAATGGCTATTTATAGCTAGATGGATATATGAAAAAGGTATTCTTTATGATTCTAGTCATTATGAAAGAATATAGATAATAACTTTTTAGTTTTGATTACTTGAACATCTTTTGGTAATTAAACTAGATAACTCTCAGAAGTAGATTGCCTCACTGTATGTCATGCCCATATAATCCCTTTCTAAACTAACACAAGTAATGATATTTTGATGCATGGTTAATAATACCAACATCTTTGTTCTAGAGCCATCAGAGAACCTCACAAATATTTGTAAGTCCTCACTGTGCACATTAAATAAATGATCTATGGAGAAATAGTTTAATGGAATAGTAAAAAGAAGTAATTTTGTGAGCATGGAAGGTTTTTAAAGTACAAATCTACTAAAATTTAGGATAAAATTTGTGCAAATACTTTCTGGATCTAAGTGAGAATACTTTCTGGATCTAAGTGAGAACATAGATTTACTAAGATTTGCTTACTTCCCAAGCTCCTAGTCCTGAAACAATCAAGGCAGAGAATACTAGATGAAAACTTTAAAAAATCAAAAGAGGATTATAAATGCAAAGGAAGAGTAATGAAGGTATTAAAAAAAATTCCATAAAACTCTAGTCCTCAAAATATATATTTTATCTATTAAAAACATTTCTTCTATTCCCAGTGTAATTAGCACTTGTCCACATGTAACTAAGTATATTCATAGTCTTATTAGCTGACAAGGATTACTCACATGTTTAAAGAAAGAAAAAAAATAATCTTTTTTACGTCTGCATTTCTGTCATAGAGGGCTGCCTTGGTTTTTATGAACTCCTCATGCACAAGAACAGAATTATGCAACAATCTGTATATGAAGAGAGAAACTCTTCAGCTTGAGATGACTGAAGTGTGACATCAGGTGTAGAGTGAATGTCTGCAGAGTCACAGAGGTGAATAGAAAACTATTAAAAAGTTATCAGGTAGCAATTAAAAATAATTAAAAAGTCTTAATCTTCACTAAGTATCAATGCAATTCAAATTTTTGAACTATTAAAAAAAAAAAAAATTCTCCTTGAGGTCGAAAAGTTTGCTTCCTCCAAAGTACAGAACTGCATGTAGAGTAATACAGAGGTTTGGGGGTTTTTTAATGTTTTTCTTAGTCAGTTTATCACCCTGCTTGGAATCTATTTCTGAGGTATTTCCAGCCCCAAGAAACAATTGTCTTGCTATTTTTTCCTCTCCTTCTATTCTGGGACAGGTGGCTACTTTTCAGGATTCTCCAAAAATTATGGGACTCTTCAAAGCTACAGTGAAATAAGATAAAGTGTAACAACCATCTAAGATCAATTTGGTTGGAAAAATAGTTGCTGTTTATGAACTGAGAAAGGAACCAACAGGTTGGTCCTGTACCAAGTAGCTCTATATCCTCAGGGAAAAAAACATTCCAGAGGAGGATTGATCCATTGCCTTTCTGAATCTTTTGCAGATCCAACAAGGGGAACATACTGAAACTAAAAAAAAAAAAAATACTACCTGTTCTTATGAACTTTTGTTAATGTAGATTTCACAGAATTTTCTTACAGTTCTGTTTACTGATTAATTTCTTCTTAAGAAGATCACTCTTTTCTTCACCTTACAATTTAGCAGTGTGGTGGAAAATATAGATGTTCCTACACAATTCATAGGTAATGGTTGTTGTTAAAAATCCACTGAATGATATGATAAACTCTTCTTTGTTGATGATGGCTTTCACATGATTTGTGTTTATGTAAACCTTTTTAACTTTCACAGCTTACAGCTATGAAAGACACTTCATTTAAAAAAAAATAGGTTACTGAAGATAATGTCTCATCCTTGCAAAATTTTTTGATAAAGGGTTATTTTAAAAATAGGCTGAGGTTAAATCATCTGGCATTTCCTGAAGACTTCTCTTTTTTGATGTTCCAGTCCTTATATGTTCCCAGTTATCACTGGGATTTTTGTTGTTGTTGTTGTTGTTGTTGTACTACAAATGTCTGATCAGGAAATTTGAGAGAAGTTTTAGTATTTTTTTTTCCTAATTTTTGTTTGAATGAATGGTGATCACATAACTTACGATATAGCAGAGGAATGATTGTAACATAACCCACAGGGCTAAAGAATTTATAAGATGTCAGTATTTTTTTTTATTTATTTCCTAATAGTTGATAAACTTTTCATACTCTTTTACAATAAAATGGATCATAAAATTTTGCATTGTGACCAATCATACAATTGCATTGTGGTTGTTTCCAAGCAACACTTTGGACTACTGTTTTGGTATGAAAAGTCTACAGGTCTGGCAATCTCCCTGAATAAGTACCTGAATAAACTTTGTTTTTGTTCCGGACATAAAGAGGCATAGGATGGAATAAGGATTAGGCTTGAGAGGGGCATCTGATTTTGGTAGGTCTAATTCCAAAATCTACTCTCCTTGTGCTATTAAGGAAGTGACCAAAATCTGTCTGAATCAGGATAAGACATCACGGCTGCAATTTGTATTTGCTGTATTACTTGGTACCTCTAGAACTGTCTGCTGAAAACATCTGAACAAGCACATATTTTAAAATAATAGTGTGTGGGCTGAATATAGATACACAAAACATCTAAACATTTTCCTAGAGTTTCTGGCTTTGCCAGCAATTTATATAAATTCATACAAAGATGTTAACACCAAATATGATTGCATTAAGTAAACTAGTTTACATTACCTTTTTGACACAATGTTTCATTTTTCTCCCATTTCTGCAGGTTGCATACTGTTTGAATTATGGTTAATGAATTATGGAGAGAGGAAAGTGTATGAAATTTTGCATGATCTGGGGTACCCTTTGAAACCGTGGAAAGCAACGTAAGGTCTTTCACTAATACTAATAGGTGCTCAAGTAGGAATTTTGTCATAAGTGGACCAGACTTACGATTTTGCCATGCCTGAGAAAAAAATGAAAGCGTGTTAGCCTTATATCAATTATAGTTTACATGTCCTTCTAAGAGGAATACCAGACCAGAATCAACTTCTGTTCTGGGGTTTGTAAAGAAAGCATGAAGTCAGTCTATTCAGACCTCAAGAGATTATTTCTCATTCTCTTATCTCATTTCTAGGCTGAAATGGTTAACTCTTAGTGAGTTCTTCACTGATATTAAATATTTCTTTTACAATCTATCTTAATACTCCTTTACAGTCTACAGGGATGTAGGCAATCAGAATGAACTTTGGATCTGTGAACAATAGCAAACTGGCAACTACAAGTGCAAGTTATTAAATATAATGGAAGAACTATTTGGGCTGCTAGATGTGATAACTGAGATGTCAAGGAATAATCCCTTTAAGATAGTTGATCTCTGCTTTAACGGTCACAGAACTGAAAATATAAAGTCTTATACTTGTATTTTTCCTTGTGTTCTTGAACAAAATGTTCCTTTTCAGGTTTATATTCACAATAATTTACTCCTCTACACACCCCTTTCAGTCATAAGTAAACTATGTTAATGTAGAAAGTTTATAGATCACTTAATAGTTTTAGGGCAGATGAAGCAGTTGACAGTATTCAATGAGAGGAGCAATGCAAATGGATACTATTTATTTCTCTGCTGCTACCAGTAACATTTTAGTGCAAAAAATTAAATGCTAGTCTTTTTTTTTTTGAAATAAAATTATATAGCTCTTAATTGAACTCCTAAACTAATTTTAAAATGACTTATCACTGCAGTACACCCTGAGGACCGGTGCCTCAGTCATCTACATCTGTGACCTAATGGCACACAGCATGGCTGTTATCCATCCCATGTGCCCTACCTTCCTTTCTTCTGAAACCAAGATGTGTGATCTTGCCCTGCTTGTGGAGCCAGGACATGGCAAAGGCACATACCCTAAAAGCTTGGCAGTCTCTTTGGGCTGTCCATTTAGGCACAACCTCAGTTTTCAAAGGCAGCTGGGATTCTTCTCATGGCACTAATTTCTTACGTAGATCGAGATTTTATCCTGACATTTATAAATCTAATAAGATCTCAAAATAACTAAAGTTTAATGAGTAGGATATAACAGTGTTATCTTGAGATAGTCTCTTGCTTTAGTGGAGAAAAGGAAGAAAATAATCTTAGCCCTACATTGCATGCATCTATCCCTTCCCTCCCTTTTACCCTTTCCTCTGTTTTAATGGTGTTCTTTCTGCCTTTCACATTGCCTAACTGTATGCAAACAAGTGCATATTAGTTATATCTTTTCTGAGCAAATCCTATGGAGGAGGGTCATAGATTGATCAGCCATGAAGACAAATCCAGGCTTTAAAGATCTCTCGTTGCCTAGCATTTCATCATTTTAAATTGTATGAGAAATCAGGATTAAATATTAAATAATTATATTATTTGCTTATTGATCTATGTTCACAGCATGGATGCCCTATGTGAATGACAAGCATGAGGAGTACAGTTAGGAATACACAAGCTGGTTCAAGATCACTCATATGACATGAATGGAGAAAGAAGTAGTTCCGTGAGTAAATCTTGCGTGACACCTTGCAGTCCCAATATTTCTAACACATATTATAAGTGCCACAACACAAGCAGATACTAGTTACTTTGTGTGCTGATGAAAAGCACCGCCCTGGACTTTACTTTTATGATTGTTGCCCACTGTTCTTGTCTCAGTGGCTATTTCCAGGACTAACAGATTTCATTGCACATGGAAACCTGCATAAGATTAGCAATTAGTCTTCTTCAGTTATTTAACTATATTTTGTATCGTTCTGCCCAATAAAGGTCACTGGTTATGTTACTCTATTTCTGCTGACAAAAACTGAAACATCCCCCAAGTCGCACTGTCTGCTTGTGAAAACAGACACAAGTGTTTCTTAATGCAAAGGAAACTGCCATCTTAAAAGTGTTCTGACCACCATGTTACGGTCACTACAGCAATATTTGATACAGACCTGTGTAAGTACTGTTATCTCAATTGCACCAAGACTGTATTGCACTTCTGACAAACATTGCTGAGGCACTTCACTTAGCAGACACATTCCTGATGTTTCATAATTTTTCCTCACAAATATTTTTCCCATATATCTCAATTCATCAGTGCGCTTCACATACTGCAAAAAGACAAATCCAATGGCAATGTTGCCATGTATAACCAGATGCTTACAATTAATGTATTTTCAATCTGCTAATAAATAAATAAATAAATAGATAGATAGATAGATAGTAATCTTTCTCAACGTGCACAGGTTTTAATGAGGGAAATTGCACAAAGCAGGTCACATTGTAATGAAGGAAATTGTACCATTAACTATTATAAGAGATCTCTCTATTTTCTTTTTCTGCAGCAGAAAAGCCCTGGGTCTCACTAACAGCAATTGCTTCAATCTAAATCTTTGATCTTGCTTGGATGATAAGTACTGTGTAAGTACTTTGCCAACCTCTGCATCCCATGTAAGCTATTTGAACTTGTGCATTGTCAGTCAGAACTTGGGTCAACTTTGAAATAAGACAAGCACAGTACTTACAACTATACTTATTTTACATAAAGAAGGCAAACTTTAAAATCATATCATTTGATTGCCAAGACCAGTGTTTCCCTGGGAAAGCTGCCTGTGTATGTTGTAAGACCATGGAGAAATGTGACTATCAGGGCACTACAGGTTCAACGTAAAAGCAGCTCCCAGGGCAGGAGGGGGCAGCCCTTGCCCTCTTGTGAGGTCTGTCCCAGCCTCTCCATCTCTACTGCTCTCACCAGCTGCTGTTGAGGTGCCTCATGAGGTCCATGGCCTGGAGATCCAACTGCTTATCCCCCAGGAGAAAGACTTGCTTGCGGCCCTGACTGGTGTTGCTGTACTGCTAGAAAGAAAAATATGATTTGTTTAAAAAATATTTAAAATTCATTTGCTTATACTTCACCAGCTCTGAAGTAGTTTTCAAGAAGAGTTCTGTGTCAGAATTTCACACCCAGTCTTTTTGGGATATGATATGTACCATACAGAAATCTTCCTAGGGCAGACTTACAGTACTTCACCATAATAACACCGTGCAATCCACTTAACTGCTCCCCTGGCAAGAATCATATTGTTTTAATTGGAAACACTGTCCCAGACAGATTCAGAGCAATGTTTTCCACTGTCTCTAAAAAACAGTTAAATCATAGAATCATAGAATCATTAAGGTTGGAAAAGA
>NW_008795939.1:4741370-4746899 GCF_000699145.1 Aptenodytes forsteri
GGAGATCAGGTTGGTCAAGCAGGACCTGCCTCTCATGAACCTGTGCTGGCTGGTCCTGATAATGGCTCAACTAATCTGTCTAAATGGCACACCTGTATGGCCTTACAGCTCTTTACAGTACTTTTCAAATGGTATTTTTTAAAACACATTTTCTACTGTGTGCCCTTTGCTCACTTCATGCTGTGTGCTCTTTATGATTGCTAAATGAGAACTTTCCTTAATACAGTTTAACATAACTCCTCCATTCATCTGCTGATTCTTCCCTGCCTTGCCCAAACACAGCAAAATCCAGTGATTCTGTTTAACATATTGTTTATAATCAAGAATTAATTTTTTAATCAAGAATTAACAAATGTATGATAACTTACATGATTACTTCCTGAACACATTTGTTTTTAGCACATTATATTAAGCAGTGCTAATACGGTGGTTATAGACCCAGGTACACCTTAAAGCTATGGCAAATGAAAAGCTGTCTATCTGATTACTTTAAGCTTACATGCAAGACAAGAAGTTTCACTGAGAATGACTCCCTGCTGAAAATTATATTGGTGTTTTGAACTTCTATTTCATGAGATGAGTTCTTCAATTTATGTACAGAAAAGTATGTGTACTTGTGCTCTACTATCTCTTCTAACAATTGTTTCCCAGTAAGAACTGATCTATCTTTTACTTTCTGCTTCTTTTTCTAAGTTAAGAAAGAGAACAAAATACCCCAAAACATTTAAAAATATGTATTGGTGTTTTGAACTTCTATTTCATGAGATGAGTTCTTCAATTTATGTACAGAAAAGTATGTGTACTTGTGCTCTACTATCTCTTCTAACAATTGTTTCCCAGTAAGAACTGATCTATCTTTTACTTTCTGCTTCTTTTTCTAAGTTAAGAAAGAGAACAAAATACCCCAAAACATTTAAAAATATGTCTGCTTTTAGTAAGTGCTATTCCAATCAAAATGCACTTCCTTTTAAACCATATTAACTAATGCAAAGTGAATATTTTTTTCTTTGTGTTAGGAAAAAAAATAATTTTTGTGGCTTTCAGAAATTCAGCTTACACTTCTTAATGTAACCTCTCTAATCCCTAGAGTTTGTTCCTGAAATTAAAAAAAAAAAACAACCAGGCATTGAAGAGCTATTTTAATTATTTTCCTTTAACAACTTTCAAGATAAACTGGCTTATAATATGGACAACATTACCTCCTTCCCTCCTTCTGTAAGCAGAGAGAGAAATGAAGGGGGTAGGAAATGTATGTTAACAAGAAAAAGAAGCAAAGGTCAAGGTAAAAATCCCCTCAGGCTATTTTTTCATATGTGTTAATGCGTGCATGATAGTAATTTATGTGTGTGCAACTGAAATAGGCAGTTGAATGAAAGAGATGTCCTAATGTGAGCAAAGTGGCAAGGCACAGATTGCAGTATACAGCAAACTGAAGATTCATTTAGTGAGTAGGAGAAAGGTCTCCATCTAATGCATCCAAGAGCTATGGCTCTTGGCTTCACAGCTCCGGTGATAGTGAAAAGCAAAAGGAAGTAAAAAACTCTCTACATGTAATTTAACAACACAACAGTGTTTGTAGAACTGCATTTTGCTGTCTTTTTATCTGTTGTATATGGTTCAAGATGAGCTGCTTCAGAGAACTGTTTTAGTGCTAGCCAGTCATTCTAGCTGATACCAAAGACCCTTTCAATTAGGGGAAGGGAAAACTCTTTTTGATCATCTCCAAAGACAAAACATGCAGCTAGATTTTTCTATGTTGCCTTTTCCCTCTATACTCACACCAGTAATCTCTGAACATCTGGCATGTCTACTTTACTTACAACAATGAACATGCTCAATGACTTAGTTAATCATGTATTTCAGTTTTGTTTTTACTCTATGCTAAAAAAAACTATATTAAAACACTATTACAGGGCTAGATTAAACCAAAATAAGTCACAGTGAAGGATTATGTTTCATCCTCAGTCCATCCTACCATGTTTCAATCTTTATACTGCATGTTTCTGTGCTGTCTAGTATTGGCAGCACAACAGTTTTACTTAGAAACAAACACTTCTTAAGTTTGTGCTTACATTGTGTTTTTGGAGTGTCTTCATTATTCAGTGCATGCTCTAAATAATGCAGGTGGGAGGGGTTTTGGAGGCAGGGGGAGGTCTCCTATGCACTGGAGATTTGTAACATCTTCTTGGTACCTTTCATCTTGTTGAATTTATTTTGTTCATTTCTTTCACTTCATCTCCTCTTCCTCTATGTCTCCTCAGAAAGAGAAGGGAAGAGACGTCTACAGAGACAGAGCAAATCAGACACTACTGGAGCAGTGATGTACTCCTCTTGTATTTTGAATATCTGCATTTCCTTTCTGCTTTGCCCCTTGCAGGCAAAGAACACAGAGGGGCTTGAAAGAGAAAAGCATGGTCATATTATGATGAGATCCAGTGACTTTACAAGAGCGAAGGTCAAGGATTCTAAATCAGAGAGAAATTATGAGTGGAATACAATTTGAGGAATAAAAATAAATACTGAGATTCCATGTTCAGAAATTTTGTCACTGCACTGTATTTACATTCAGAAAAAATGTCCAAAGTACAGAGGGAATACAAGTTTTTTATCCAAGGGAAAGCTTCTGAATTCTTTGTCAAGTAAGGGAGGGTGGCAGAAAATTGGAAACTCTCTGGCAGGGGTTGTTACCCAGTCTGACAGGTTATTAAAAGATGCATGTACCAAAAGGGAAAAAAAAATTAAGTCAGAATAACAAGATCCAAAGTTTCTTCTTAAAAGAAAATAGTTAAAAGATAAATTAATTAATCTAGTACATTATGTTATCTAATAAAGTATTTTAAAAAGCTACCCATCTGCAAAAACAGAAAAACTCTCATGTTCCTGGGACACCATGGCCTAATTATGCTAAGCATGCTCTGAGAAACTCACACAAGCACAGTCTCCCACTATGGCTAAAACAAAAACAGCAGTAAGTACGGTGAACTGTGGCTGAAGCAGCACTGAGAGGAGAAAGGAACATAGGTAAGTAAACCTTATGTCGCTTGTGCCTAAACTGTAGGGCTGGATGAAGGGACTGCAAGGAGTCATTTGTTTATTCCCCTGCCTAATATTGGATCAATTATACTTAGGACAGTCCTGAAAGGTAGCTGTGTGCTATTCCCTATGCTAGATTTTCTGTTGAAATCCTACAATTTCCTCAGGCATTCTATTTCCAGTTAAGTTTGACCTCAAATGCAATCAGGTCATTGCTGCCACAAGGATTTTTTTTGTTTAGTCCACCGTATCTACAGAGAGATTACTCCCATTCTCTTTTCATATTTTTACTTGTTGAATCCTCCTCAGATGACACTGAACATCCTCAGAGCCCTAGGAAGTAAAGGTTAACACTGGACTAGACGTATACCCCATATCTCTTCCTCATCCACTGCCCTGAGGACTGGGAGCTGGGGGAATGACTCAGGTTTGCTTTGCCGGTCAGCGCAGTTAGGCACAACCTGTTACTAAAACTCCATCTAGTTCCTTAAAGCATTGCTCAAAATAGTTTGTAGCAAGCCCTCTGCTGGTCCTGTTCTCCTGCATAGCTCTTTCTTCTGTGCATAGGTTAACAGACCTCAGCCTCTTTCTGCACTGTTTTAGAACCTGCCCTTCTGTTATTCCCATCCAACCACATTTCCTAGGGTTGCTGTTAGTTAGGAACATATCTCTGTCGTAGCTAGTGTTACACTGTACAAAGATATAGGAGTTTTCACAGTGTCATACATCGGCAGTGGATACAGATCCAATGAATGACATGATGGGCAAAAGAGAGAGAAACAGAAAAGGGCAGACTTGCTGTGGCAGCCAGAGAGGGACTTCTAGAGAGAAATTATTACACAAGCTAAGGGAGAAGCCCATTATTTTCAACTTTTCAATGGTTTCACCTTTTTTGAACCTGGAGGCAGTATGAACCTGGAGCTCTCTTATGTAATACACTTTTATTAAAACAGTTTTCCTTCCTCTTTCAATTTTCTCACTAATCTTATTTTTGTTCTATTTCTTCTTTCAGTTTTCTATCCTTTCACTTTTTTTTTTTTCCATTTCTCTCCAGACACAACTTTACTCCTTTATTCTCCCACTGACCTTTGCATGGTATTCATGGTATTTCCCTGACCTCTTTCCTGTTCGTCTTTCTTGGATATTATCTCACTAGTTCTCTTGATAGGTCCCCTTGGACAATCCTTCCTCCAGCCTTTTCTACTGAACATGGGGGTTAGACACTGTTCTTCAGTGGGGTTCTTCATTGCCACCTTTGTCTTTGCCCAAATTTAAAGTAGAGAGCAGTTTATGTGCAGAAGTGAAGAATGTGTTTTAAATGGAGCACTTGGTCAATTTGGGTTTTGGCTTCAGCTCATTAGAAATGCTTGTAAAATTAGAGATGGAGAAAAAGTTGGTAAATCTTAATTATTCCTTTACTACTATCAATCCCACACCTACTTTATGTCTTATACTGAAGGAAAGGAAGGGAGACCAAAAGGGAAGGAAGATGAAAAGGTTAGTGAAATCCATTAACTTCATTTATTTTGAGTAGGCATTAAATGGGGTAATAACCCCTCTAGAAAGGGTTTTTCTGATTTTACGTGGACTTCTTCCCATCACAGGAACACTTACGGATTCTGATACCTCTGTTGCCATGTAAGCGCATAGAACGAGAAACAGAGACACACATCCTTCTTTGAAGAACTATATAGAAAATAGAACTTGTGCTCTAGATTCCTCTTCTCTCATTCCACAAGTCCTTCCTTTTCTTTTCTCTCTTGTTTTCTTCTATAGTTCTTGAATCAGAAAATGCTATGTCTCTTAAAGCCTAGCAGTACAATGTGTTTAGATGACCATAATTAATATTTAGGTCTGGACTTATTACCCACATGTGCCATAGTGGTGACATAACTTAGCAATGGAAAGTTAACAAATGCTTTTTTCATTTGGTTTCCCTTGGGACATTATGCCAGTCATTATTTATTCTGGCAATTCTGAATTTCCAGCCCAATGTCTCGGTCTTAGAACCAATAATTATGTCAGCCCAAGAGACATTTAATGTAAATTGGTGCAAGTAAATTGGAAGACTCCAAGTAAAGGAGTTTAAAACACCCTGCTATTATATACCAAGCACATGTTGTCATTTTAATTCTAATGTCACATCCAGCCACCATTTTAGTTACTGAAAGAAATCTGAAAGCAAATATTGATCTTTGACATGTTTGGCTGTAAAGTTGCTTTTATGGGAATCTGGTCTGGAAAGGCATTGGTTTTTCTGTACATGGCAACATAGAATCATAGAATCATAGAATCATTTTATGGGACTGGTCTGGAAAGGCATTGGTTTTTCTGTACATGGCAACATAGAATCATAGAATCATAGAGAAATTGAGGTTGGAAAAGACCTCTAAGATCATCGAGTCCAACCGTCAACCCTACACCACCATGCCCACTAAACCATGTCCCTAAGCGCCTCATCTACACGTCTTTTAAATACCTCCAGGGATGGGGACT
>NW_008795939.1:4749310-4797951 GCF_000699145.1 Aptenodytes forsteri
ATGCACTTGAGCTGGGCTATCGATTTCGCCCCCGGCATCGGCACGCCACCCCTAGGCTCATCTCTAGCGAGCCTGGCTTTATCCCCTTCCCCCTTCGAACCTAGTTTAAAGCCCTCTCAATGAGACCTGCCAATTCATGAGCCATGATCCTTTTTCCCTTGTGAGACAGCTGAACTCCGTCTGTCACCAGCAGGCCCGGTGCCATGTAAACCTCCCCGTGATCAAAAAAGCCAAAATTCCTCCGATGGCACCAGCCCCTGAGCCACGCGCATGATTTAATGTAACAACTTGATACAACACAGCTTAATGCAAAGCAATGGCTTGGAACCTAAGTATTTATGTGGATAAGATGTGACGTGAAGAGAGGAAGAGCTAAATAAAGGGAAACAGAGAATAAGAAAAAGAAAAAAGTCAAAACAATTGCTGAGGAGAGGTAAAACAAAAGGTTGCCTGGAAGCCTATTATTATGCTGAAAATAATTACATAAATTATACAATTAATTATATAGTAAGTTATATTATTGTATTATTATATTATATAAAATTATAATTGGTTATGGCTATTACTGCTTTCAAATAACCAGCAGTATACTAAACACACATATGTGTTCAGATGCATATGAGATTAATTTCCAGGTTTATGGAAGTTTAGGACATTTCAGCAGGGTCAGGATTTTCTTGCTCATTTTGATATATGAGAGATCAGCAACATATAACTAAACACACATATGTGTTCAGATGCATATGAGATTAATTTCCAGGTTTATGGAAGTTTAGGACATTTCAGCAGGGTCAGGATTTTCTTGCTCATTTTGATATATGAGAGATCAGCAACATATAAAGGTGAAGATTTTGTGCCTCTTGGATACTGTGCAAATGACCATTCTCTTTAAAGAAAACCAGGCAGGTTAAACTGATGTCCAGGATTTTCATTGTGTTTGCATCAGTATCTGCAACATTTCATCAGCTTCAGTGAGGTTAAAGATATATTTACACTTTCTAGTGCAGTGCTAGGCAGACAAAGCCACAGAATAGACCAAAGTTTACCTGAGGGATGCTTTGTTTCTGAGATGGATTAACAAGCTGAAGTGTATTATTCTGATAAATTCTGCACTGGCTCTAGTGTCACAGTTATTCAGTGTAGACATACCTTAACAAACATTAATGACAGTGAATGCAAGCACAGGAATAAATCTTCTGGAGCAGATCAATCTCTTCACGCTGAAGGGAAGACCACAATGCAGTGTTTCTGCAGTGTAGCGCAGCATCGTATGACCTATATCCAGTACTAGGAACAACCAGACTGCAGAAGCCCTGAGTTATATCCCCCAGGAAGTTAACTACTACTTGCAGCATACTACCTCATTCGAAGCTAAATTGGGGATTGTTATATTATGCTGTGTTTTAGAGGATAAATATGTCAACCTAAAGTTTGACATCTCCATTTAGCCATGGCAGATCAGAAAGAGAGTGTACAAATCAAACCAAACTCACGCTCAGTATCTCAATCCGGGAATGTCATTTGCAAAACCACAATAACAATCTTGCCAAACACTGGAGAATCAAGGAATACTGCAGCTGTGCTTAACTTAAGTTTCTTTGGGGTCCATATGGTATTAAATCAGACTTATGTTACTGTGCCAGCAATGAAAAGCATAATAATGGCAGCAGCATGAGAAATTTGTGAAAAGTTGAAATGTCAGTCATGTCATTAGACATCTAGAAGATGTCTAACACAATGTTAGAAACTTTTTGTTGCTGTTGTTTTTCCAGCATTACCAGTTTTCAGGCATAAATTTAAAGTGAGCACTGTATGGGATATAATCAGCTGATGTGTATTTCAGTTCTTTCTGTAGGAAGCCGTCGAAGTTGATCAGTGCTACCATGGATGATTTGTGTTTTATAGTTTGCATAATAAGTCTGCTTTTAGTAAAGTGCCACCAAACAAGGATCAATACATGTTTTGACAGTTCTTTATGTCAGTGCTTAACATGTTTGAAACCATAAGTATATATATTACATGGTCTGTTAGAAAATTACATTTGTTGTAACCTTTTCACAAAGGCACTAAAAATGCTGAATTTTTTTTCTGCAGATTTAAGAATTAGTTTAGTGGCTCCAGTAATGCCCTTTTGTAGCTTTAAAAACACCTATTTCTTGAAACTATTAAAATCATTATGATGAATAATGATGTAATGAATATGTGATGTAATGAATAATAAAAACACTGAAAGTATTTTAAATGTAAAAAAAAAAAAAAAATCCCTTTGTTTAAAAGCTGCATCCACCCTTCAAAAGGAAGATTAAACACTATACTGGGCTTGAACAGTTTGACTTCTTTTGATCGAGAGTTTTATGAAGTTTGGCTGGAGTCTATTTATGAAGTCCATCATTAGTGAACTAAAATATGGGGAGTGGGGAAAAGAAGGAAGGGGAACTCAAAGCAAGGCTATGTTTTGATCAGAACTTGAACTGTCATAATAATTTCCTCTTTGAGAAGAGGTATGGACTGAATAAACACTGCATTCATTAAATATAGAGAGGTCATTCTTACAAATTTCTAAATTAATGACAGTTTGTTCCATTTCTTGAGCATGGTGAGAGTTGCTTTTATTTCAATGATGTGATAAAGATTTCTAAGCATGTCTTCCTTTGTTGTTATTTTCTTCTGGTTTCCGATAACTGGCAGATTATACTGGAGTTTAAACAAAAATACTTCTAAAATATTTCTGCCTCTGAATTCTAAAATGTATCTTCCAGCTAATAGTTTCCTTCTGCTTCTGCTTCCAAGGCTTAAATAAAATAAACTGCTAATCAAAATCTTTGGTTTTCTCTACTGTTTCTAGCATTTCTTCTATATCTTTCTCTTACAATTTCCTTTAGCCAAAGTTAGTTTCTCACTACAATTTCCAAATTAAGAAATACATCCTGTCAGTTTAGATACAAAAATTTTGATTAAAAAGAAAAAAGAAACAACAAACAACTTAATTTTCCTATTTTTGACTCAGGCTATTTTGAACTACTAAAATCTGCTGGGATCACAACTACCTTGCAAAGACACAAGATAAAGGTGTGTGCAGCAGTAGGGGTAGGAAATATGAACAGTCTACTTGGAAGTTACAGTTGAGTGGATGGATAGGAAAGGATGTATCCTAACAGTTTTAGTTTAGAGAGAGAACAAGTTTTAGATAAACTCTGGATGTGAAGACTGGCTGACAACATCTAACAAAAAAAAGGAACTGGAATCTTAATGGAATAGATATAATTTCCACTGGGAATAGGAAAGAACTTATGACAACACATATAATGAGAAGTGAGGGAACTAAATGAGCATGCTATAGCTCTGTGTATAGATAAAATGATTAGAGAATTTCTCAGTATTCCCTGTAAACTCCTGGAAAAGGATGAAACATTTTAATATGATTTCCTAAAATCTTTCCTTTACCATTATTTTGATTACTTCAGAACTCTGCTAGGTTTTTCTGTTTAACTACATCTCAGAAAATATGAAAAAGATCTCTGCCTTCCTACTAAAGCATGACTGTTTTGCTAAAAAAATACTGACTGCCAATTTGATCAGTTTGCATTGCCTCTTCAGGTATAACACTATACCTACAATGAAATTTGATCAAGAGTTTCATATTATGATCACTCTCAGTTTATTGTGGTTTCCCTGCTTAGCAGTGACATTGGTGAGCTGTTCTGTAAGAGCTTTACAAGGTGATGCAAGGGAAGTTATAGTGTAAAACATGGTCTAATAAGGGAGTTTAAAAATTTCCCATAGCTAAGAAAATTTATCTTGTCTATAATCACCAGTAAAATCATATTATCAATCAATCAACAAAGACTAACATTATTTACTGAGTACAAACTAGATGGCTTTGCTAAAGAGCTCAGCAACTTAATGTATATATTTTTTTTGTCTGGAATTAAACTAGGATTAAAAGGAAATCCTGGTTTCATTTTTTATGTGCTCTCCCAGTGGAGCTGTGTAGTAACTAGAAATTCTCAGATGTTTTTTTGAAGAGGTATTTCTCCTCCATTCTAATTTCCAAATCCTGAGGTTGTTAAAAAGTACATCAGCTAACAAAGCTACACAGAAGCAATGCAAAGGAATAGGTCCCCAAATTTAAACTAGGATTAAAAGGAAATCCTGGTTTCATTTTTTATGTGCTCTCCCAGTGGAGCTGTGTAGTAACTAGAAATTCTCAGATGTTTTTTTGAAGAGGTATTTCTCCTCCATTCTAATTTCCAAATCCTGAGGTTGTTAAAAAGTACATCAGCTAACAAAGCTACACAGAAGCAATGCAAAGGAATAGGTCCCCAAATAATAATTAATGTCTGGCTATATTAATTTTATTTGTGTGGAGTGATAAGCAAGAGGTAATCTAGCAGACATTGCGCTATGTCTTTGCCTAAATTCTACAAATAATTTTTAATTTCCCTGATCATCAAAGTTCCTGGATTTTTAAGGCCATTGAAACCCAAACCAAAGGAGCCATGGGAATCTGTTACAGAGTTTTCAGTTCTACTTGGAATTACCCATGGTCTTGGATGCCATGACGTATCCTGTAGTCTAACTCAACGAAATAAAAGTGAACACAGATCTTTGACAGCAAGGAGCAAACACAGAACAGTGGTAGTAAAGGGCTTCAGAATTCTAATGAGTTCTGTAATGACTTGGAAAAACTGGCCAGTTTGCTCTGCCTTTTCGTTCTCTATGCTGTAAAATGATGTGTTGATTTTGGCTGGGATACAGTTAATTTTCTTTGTAGTAGCTAGTATGGGGCTATGTTTTGGATTTGTGCTGAAAACAGCGTTGATAACACAGGGATGTTTTCGTTACTGCTGAGCAGTGCTGACACAGAGTCAAGGCCTTTTCTGCTTCTCACCCCACCCCACCAGCGAGTAGGCTGGGGGTGCACAAGAAGCTGGGAGGGGACACAGCTGGGACAGCTGACCCCAACTGATCAAAGGGGTATTCCATACCATATGTCATCATGCTCAGCAATGAAAAACTGAGGGAAGAAGAAGGAAGGGTGGGACATCCAGAGTTATGGCATTTGTCTTCCCAAGTCACATTACACGTGATGGAGCCCTGCTCTCCTGGAGATGGCTGAACACCTGCCTGCCAATGGGAAGGAGTGAATGAATTCCATGTTTTGTTTTGCTTGCATGTGCAGCTTTTGCTTTACTTATTAAACTGTCTTTATCTTAACCCATGAGTTTTCTCACTTTTACCCTTCTGATTTTCTCCCCCGTCCCACTGGGGGGAAATGAGTGAGCGGCTGTGTCGTGCTTAGTTGCCAGCTGGGGTTAAACCACAACAAATGAGAATAATAGTTCTTACATCCTTTCTTGGGTTTTCTGTAATATTCTTGTTCACATTTACACAATGTATACAAAAAGCAAAACATGGTATGTGCAATCATTGTTGGGTTTTATGATATTGTGTGAATTACTTAAAAATAGCATCTAGGAAAGTACAGGCATGATCTTGAAAGTCTGACATGGTCTTTGTCAGGTTTTTGACATGCTAGTGTATAATTCATATAACCACAGAATCATAGAAAGGTTTGGGTTGAAAATGACCTTAAAAGATCATCTAGTCCCACCCCCCTGCCATGGGCAAGGACATCTTCCACTAGATCAGGTTGCTCAAAGCCCTGTCCAACCTGAGTTTGAACACTTCCAGGGATGGGGCATCCACAGCTTCTCTGGGCAACCTGTTCCAGTGTCTCACCACCCTTATAGTAAAGAATTTCTTTCTTATGTCCAATCTCAATCTACCCTCCTTCAGTTTAAAACCGTTACCCCTTGTCTTATCACTACACTCCCTGATAAAGAGTCCCTCCTCATCTCTTCTGTAGGAACCCTTTAAGTATTGAAAGGCCACAATAAGGTCTCATGGGAGCCTTCTCTTCTCCAGGCTGAACAACCCCAACTCTCTCAGCCTTTCTTCATAGGAGAGGCATTCCAGCACTCTGATCATTTTCGTGTCCCTCCTCTGGGCACACTCCAACAGGTCCATGTCTTTCTTGTACTGGAGACCCCAGAACTGAATTACTCCAGGAGTGGTCTCATGAGAGCAGAGTAGAGGGGGACTTCTGTAGGAACCCTTTAAGTATTGAAAGGCCACAATAAGGTCTCATGGGAGCCTTCTCTTCTCCAGGCTGAACAACCCCAACTCTCTCAGCCTTTCTTCATAGGAGAGGCATTCCAGCACTCTGATCATTTTCGTGTCCCTCCTCTGGGCACACTCCAACAGGTCCATGTCTTTCTTGTACTGGAGACCCCAGAACTGAATTACTCCAGGAGTGGTCTCATGAGAGCAGAGTAGAGGGGGAAAATCACCTCCCTTAACCTGCTGGCCACACTTCTTTTTTGTGCAGCCCAGGATACAGTTCGCTTTCTGGGCTGCAAGTGCACACTGTCAGCTCATATCTAATTTTTCATCTACCAATATCCCCAAGTCTCTCTTTGCAGGGCTGCTCTCAATCCTTTCATCACACAGCCTGTACTGATATTGGGGATTGCCCTGACCCAGGTGCAGGACCTTGCACTTGGCTTTGTTGAACTTCACGAGGGTCACACGGGCCCACTCCTCAAACCTTTCAAGGTCCCTCTGAATGGCATCCCTCCCCTGAAGCAAATCAACTGTACCACTCAGCTTGATGTCATTCGCAGACTTGCTGAGGGTGCACTCGATCCCACTGTCTGTGTCATTAATAAAGATATTGAGCAATACCAGACCCAATATGGACCCCTGAGGGACACCAGTTGTTACTGACTTCCATTTCTACATTGAGCCATTGACTGTAACTCTTTGGATGTGGCCAATCAGCCGGTTCCTTATCCATCGAATAGTCCATCCATCATACCCATATCTCACCAATTTAGAGACAAGGATGTTGTGTGGGACCATGTCAATGGTCTTTCAGAAGTCAAGATAGGTGACATCAGTTGCTCTTTCCTTATCCACCAATGCAGTCACTCCACCATAGAAGGCTACCAGATTAGTCAGACACAATTTGTCCTTTGTGAAGCCATGCTGGCTGTCTCTAATCACCTCCCTGTCACCCATTTGCCTTGATATAGTTTCCAGGAGGATCTGTTCCATGATCTGACTGGACACAGAGGTGACGCTGACTAGTCAGTAGTTTCCAGGATCCTCCTTTCTACCCTTTTTAAAAATAGGCATAATGTTTCCCTTTTTCCAGTTACTGGGGACTTCACCTGACTCCATGACTTTTCAAATAGGAAGGAGAGCAGCTTAGGGGCTACATCATGCACCCCCTGGGATGCACCTCAGTGGATCACATAGACTTGCGTATGTTCGGTTTACTCAGATGGTCTCGAACCTGATCTTCTCCTATGATAGGAGGCACTTCTTTACTCCAGCCCCTGCCCTGAGACTCAGGGACTCAAGACATATGGGGAGAGCAATTGCCAGTGAAAACTGAAGAAAAAAAAGTTGTTGAGTACTTCAGCCTTCCCCATGTCAGTTGTCACCAGATCACCTGTCTTATTTATGAGTGGCAGTACAATCTCTTTTGTCTTCCTTTTCTGACTAATGTACCTGTAGAAGCCCTTATTAGTCTTCACATCCCTTGCCAAATTTAGCTATGGTTAAATTTGTTCCTTAGCTTTCCTGATCCCACGCCTACACTCCCAGGCAGTATCCCTATATTATTCCCAGGACGTGTGCCCCTGCTTCCACTGCCTATGCATTTCCACCTTGTGTTTCAGCTTGATCAAGAGGTCCTTACTCATTCATGCTGGTCTCTTGCCTTCCTTGCCCAATTTCTTGCACATGTGAATTGTTAGTTCTTGCGGTCTAAGAAAAATGTCTTTAAATGTCTGCTAGCTCTCTTCTGCTCCTTCCCTGAGGGCAGATTTGCAGGAGGTCCTATCCACCAGTTCCCTAAGCAACTGAAAATTCACTTTCCTAAGTGAACTTAAGGTTTAGGGTCTTGACTATACTTTTTGCCTGGCCTATATCCCTTGAGATAATGAATTCCACCAAGGCATGATCACTGCAGCCCAGGCTACTACCAGTATTGACCTCCCCAATAAGTTCATGGTAACAAGCTCTGAGAATAGCTACAGGTGTAATAATCTTCCTTGCAGGAGACTTGTGTGTATCAAATTAGAGTGACAGAACAATAAAATGAAGCTGAATCTGACTGATACCTAAAACTTTTTAATTAATTTGTTTTCAGTCTTTGGAGTCTCAGCACCTTAATGTTAAATAATGCAAATGAAAAGTACCTATATTTCTTTAATGCAAAGGCTGCCAACTAACTGCCAATGCTTAAATTACAGTGGTAACTAACACAGGACTATGTGCTGCATGGAGCTGAACAGCTGGCTGCTTCTGACCAGTCCTCCCTGTGTTGCTTGCTTTAAGGATCTCTGTGCTAGCTGATTGTGAGTGTATGATGTTCTCATTATCTTGATGTAATGGTGGAATAGCTGTAGTCAACATTTTATTGGGTAGAAGTGTAATGAAAAAACAAATGTAGTAGTCATCCGGACAGAAACATCAATGCCTAACGCACTGTACGTATCAGCAAGATCTATGCAGTATGTGCAGGGCTCCTGTAAGCCAAAGAGCCTTCACACATTAAGTCAGCATAAGCACAACTGCCCTTGGAACTCTTTGCAGAGGTCAATTCCAAAACGTCTTTATTTGATTAGCCAAACGTCAGTGTTTGCAAATGTTGGATGGTATTTCAGAGGCAGTAAGTGGGTGAGGTGTCAACATCAAGGGTGTTTTACAAATAACTTCCCTTGTTTTTTTCACAACAGAAAGGGGAGCCAATCTTTTGTTTTCCAATCCCACTATCAAAGGGAGAAGACAAGGTGATTAATATATGAGATTATTTTAAGATCTGGCAACGGTAGGTTTTCAAGTAACTACATTTTTAGCTTTTGCTTGAAGTAGACTCATGAGAAGGAATTTATTTCCTTTTGCAGTCCAGTAGAGCTCCTGAGCATCCCACATGAATTTCAGAAGTAAGAGATTATAGTTAATTTGTTATCGTGTGCAGTGCATGGATTTCATGATGGAATTGGAAATAGCATTTGAGAAGACCATTCTTGTCATAACCTGGAAGTAAAGCAGTCTCAAATTGAGATTACATTTTTAGTTTTGAGATTATCTCAAAAGTTTCAAATCAGTATTTGCTGCATTAGAAGTTGAGAAAGACAACAATAATTTACCTAGGTATACTCTCCAGTAAAATGGATAGGATTGATGGGTAATTGTATGAATTGGTGCTGTATATTGCAATTCTTCATTAATTTGTGGAAGTCACAAAGCACTGTCTATATCCAGACTTTTTCCTATTCCTGCAGTACAAGCACTTTTTACTTTACACTAAAGATTTTTATGTGACTTATAAACCTCCTCTGGGGGTGTGGTTATCATAAGATAATCACCCCCTTGGGGGATTAAAAACACTTATCTCTGGACCATGACTTGTAATACCCCAGGGGTGTGATTATCTTAGGAAACTCACACTCTCTGTCATGCCTAATTGCTTAATTATTACAGTGGTGAGTTCACACTACTATACAGGAGTGAAGATTGTGTCAGCATTTCTCTTATAAATTTCTGTTTTCAGAAATCTGCCGTGAAAGTCTGCTGCAGGCTGAAACCTGGCAAAAAAAATATTCTGCCTGGGAGCAAATATCTCTACCAGATTTCTAAAAATTAGCTTGATTCTATTTTAACAATGTCAGTGAGAAATAAAAGTTAACTATATGTGTTTACATAACAGTTGACATTCAGCCAAGGTACTGACACTGAGTTAAATGGAGCCAAATATAACATTTATTTAAAAATATTTATAAATTTGTATTCATTCAAATAGTGCAATGACTCACAAAGTCTTTTGGGCAAAGGTATATAGTGTTCAAATATCTGTCTGAAAGTTTTTTACTTCTTCAATAAAAATCAGGAAGGGATCAAACTTACTGAGCTATAGTACTGATGAATCCAACCCAGTTTCTACTCAGTGAGCACAGTACTAATCATAATTAAGCAGGAACTGAACATCTTAACCAAGTTCAGAGAATCACTGATGACATGGATCCACAGACAGAAATTCTTATTTGTACAAGTTTCAAAATTTAGATATATTTAGTGATTCCAGTTAAAAACCTTGCCAATTTATATTTGCAGAGGTGGTAATTCCTGCCATTTTTATTTTTTAATCTAAGTGTAAGTGGAAGCTTAGCACTCAATATTCTGGTGTTCTTGTCCTGTAGCTTAAATATATCTAAAGTAATAATAATAATGGTAATAATAGTGTAATATATTTCATACCTTCAGTAATCAAAAATATTCCTCCTACTTTGAATGGAAAGTTAATTTTCAAATGTTTATTTAATAGGCTTGTGTGACTTTACTGCTAAATGTCTATTCTTTGCCAAATAGAATTTAACACACACAATATGTATTATTGTCTCATTTTTACTTTAAGAAAATAAAAAAAACCCCATGAAAATAACTATATTTAAAAATATTTAATAAACACCATGTATGGAAGTGGACAGTTTACAGAGAATCTGGAAACTAATCAATGCTATAATTTTTTTTCTTATAAAATAAAAATTAAAATTGATCGGCAGGTTATGCATTTTGTGGAACTTTATATACAATTCAAAAAGTATGCGGGCAAAGCACTATCTTTCTGTCTATATATTTCCTGAAACAACAGGACCTGAACTGATTGGAATGACAAGATAAAACATGTAATTTAAAGGATTTTAAAATAATATATCTACATGTGTTATTTGTTGTTTTTCTTAAAAATAAAATGACCAGGTATGTTGTTTATTCTTCTCTAAACTGGATATGGCTGGAGGGACCGTACCATTCACAATGGAACCTCTTGAAAGCCACAGCCCATAATCCATCCTGACATACATTCTAATACCCCACCCAACATGTAAACAACATGCAATTTTATAACATGTACTTTTGTGTTATAGGATGTTAGTCACAGCACCTGGCACATACAAAGAAAAAGGAAAACCTGGGAGTAGGCTGTGGGTAACTAGAATAGCTCATCTGGCAAACCAGTTAATAGTCTCAGAAGAGAAGATTGTTCCCCAGAGAAACATGAGGAAGAGACAGGTGGATTATATTGACAGACTACAGATTGCCCAGGTGTGCTGTAATCCATCAGTTCACAGTTGATAGCTAGCAGCTGATAAATAGCAAACTCTCTTTGAAGCCTAAAAAATAATCTAAGAATCATAGAATCATAGAATAGTTTGGGTTGGAAGGGAGCATGAAGGAGTAGGTAGAAATACAAAGAATATTACTACTGATTAAAAAGTTGACGTATTTTCATATATTTTTTGCATTTGGTGAGATTAATTAAAACATTAATTTCATGAGGGCAATTTAGACAAGTTTACAGAAGGTGTCTGTGTGCCATTAAAAAGAGGAATGTTTAACTCAGTAGAACTTCTTAGTGTGAGAAGATCTATCATTGCAGTGAGGCTGTTCCATCATTGTGTGCTGAATTTTCTACTTCAGTACTGCATTCATTTTCAAAGAACAAGTTTGAGTTTAACCATGTGAAATACTGGCATACTTTGCTTCAAAGAAATAATGCATTGTGTATGGATTCTACCACATGTTAAGACTTTAATCCTTCTTGCCTGCAGATACACAGTCCTGGAAAGAAGGCTGAATGTTGTGGATGACTGACAGTGCAATACTCATTTGATATGGTGAACAAAGACAATTTAATCTGATTCTTGTTGTTTTATTCCTCTTTTCTGCTTTATTATTCCCCACCTGGCATTCTTCTTTTTACAGTATTTTCCACCTGGCAGTATTACAGTAATTATACAGATGTATTGACAGCCAATGGGTGTTGAACAGTGGGGAAAAATAGCTGGTGGTTTTGATTATGGAGTTCAAGATGGTTTATAGGGGAAAAAAATTAATGAACATGAACAATTGCTAAGTGAAATGACAGAAGGTGGAAGGTCCAGGATACATTTTTGCTACCATGAAGGCTTTTTGTTATGTACCCCTAGAAAAACAAGAGGGAGATTGGGACATACGATGTGGAAGATGAGAAGATAAAATAGATATCTCATATAAATTAAAGCATGGTTCATATAAAGATTAGTGAATGATATAAGTAGAGAGGAATAAAGGAGCTTGACATTTCATCATAGATACATTAGTTAATGGATTGGGAGATACCATATGGTGTCACTGTAGAATGAAAGATGGAGATTTCTTGCCCACTGGCTTAGGATTATGGTCAAAGCATGTTTGGATTATTGCCTTTCAATAAGAAATTCCATTTAAAATTACTTACCATGAGTGCTTACTGTCTGGTTATGAGAAGAGATAACCTGTCAACTTCTGACATCAGTCCTGAAATATTTTTGTGGGTGTTTGTGTGTGGATAATGAGGAAGCAAAGAGTGTTAAAGGGCAGGGGAATGGCAGAGTTGTGAAGCATAGCAAGAGAAATGCAAAGAGTGAGAGAACCAGAGAATAGAAGAAAGGGACAGAAAGCAAGAGAAACAGAAGACATTCTTTCTTCTTGTGAGCACAGGGAGTAGCGAAAAGGGACAAAAACCCAATTAAACGCCGCAGGTAACCAGCACTGGTATAACACTTCACTTTTTAATCAACTTCTTCAACTTAACTTTTTAATCAACTTTGGTAACACATGGGGATGAGATAATAAGAGGTCATGAGGAGTAAGACAAAGCAGGAATGAATGAAATGAGGAGAAATAAAGGACAAATTGGCTATGGCTGGCCAACCACATTTCTGATACAAGTGATGAAATTCCTGATTACATTCATGCAATGTTATAGCTTGGCTGACTGGTGTGTTTTGCTGGAGCATTTTATAAGTACTTACTCAAAGATAAAGATACCCTGATACTTCTATGTAATTCTCATTAATGCTACATTCGGATCGTGGGCTACTAATCAAAATTAAATATTTTTTCTTGCGTATTTTATTTTCTAGCTTTTACAGCTGCAACAGAAACTTAATATTCAAAAATGTTAAATAATAATTAAAAAAAAAAAAGACTGAAGCTTGGTTCTTGGTTCAATGTAAATACTTAGATAGCCTTATTTGCATAAATAGTGACCTTCAGAGCCTAAATTCATGACAGCACTGACAATTTGGTGCCCACTTGTGGCTGGGGGAGAATATGAAATTTTATTTTTTTTTTTACTAATCAAAATTAAATATTTTTTCTTGCGTATTTTATTTTCTAGCTTTTACAGCTGCAACAGAAACTTAATATTCAAAAATGTTAAATAATAATTAAAAAAAAAAAAGACTGAAGCTTGGTTCTTGGTTCAATGTAAATACTTAGATAGCCTTATTTGCATAAATAGTGACCTTCAGAGCCTAAATTCATGACAGCACTGACAATTTGGTGCCCACTTGTGGCTGTAGAATACTATGAATTTTAACTTTTTTTTGCCTCAAATCTTTCTGTTGAGTTTAGTTATGTTTTTTAATGGAATAATAGTACTTCTAATCTTCATAGGCAAATTTTGGGGAGTCCATTTTCATCTCCAAGCAGTGGTTAGACAAATAATAACATTTCCACAAATATGCACTTAATTTTGAGTATGGTTTTGATTCTGATATTCCTGGGCACCTTTTAAGTTCCAAAATATTTGTTAATCTAGTCTTCTTGCCATAAATACTCTCAGATTTCGCTGGCACTGATGTTTTCAGAAAGCCAGTTTCCACACCCTACATATATACTTTCAGAAGTCCTTCTAGGTTTACTCTTTTTGAGGATCACCCAATACAGAAAGAAAGAATGGGATAATTCCATCTCAAACATCCTGGCTGATCACAGCTTAATAACAGAATTCACATAGAGAATATGGAGAGTTGGTCATGATAATTAAAGTCTGAAGAAGAAGAGGAACTATTTAAATACAAAAACACATAAGGAAGTAGCATTTAGCAGAAAGAGAGGTCACATTTACGCGGCAATTTTTTTTCCCAAGCATTAGACATTCAGCTATACTAAAGGAAGTGGTCAAAACATAACTGGGGTTACAAGATGGATGTTTCTTAACCCAGAAATTCAGGGAACTGATTCTCATTGTTGTGTTCTAGCTGGGTAGACCTGTTCTCCAGTTTCACTTACTACTGTCACTAGCATTTTCTCCTTTAAAATAGATCATTTGCTTGTAAATAATACCTCTGTGGTATGAAATGGACAAATATGTGTTATAAGTGTTGTTCAGGTGGGGGCGTATAGTATCCTACTCTTTGGAAAGAACTGGGTCTCAGTCATCTGAAAATGTTGAGATGTGCTATTCCTTTAATGACTGAAGACGACAGTACATGCCCCCCGCCTATATTACATGTGAGCCAGGCAGAAAGAGCTATAAACCCCTCAGTTTAAAAATAGGAGTTCTTACATATTTTTGAATCTTTACCAATTGAAACTGAAGTTTCTAATAAATAATAAAAAAAAGTTATTTTCTAGAAGCAACTGCCCAGGAAATTCAAGAACATATGTCAGTAACTGATGTTTTCTTATCTTCCATCAATAGCACATGCTGGGGGGGAAAAAAAAAAAAAGAAAAAATAAATTTATGGATGGCAATTAGAACGATTCTTACCTTTATTTCCAGAACAACTTCCTTTCCCCTAAGTACTGGAAACTTAATTGCTTACTTTAGCAAAATTATTTGTCACTAGTACAGTGTTAATCTGACTTTGCAAATCCACTTCTCAGACAGTTTGCAGGTTTGATGTGTTCTGAGTGTGGATTATGCAATCAAATAAACTAATTTACACTTTAAATTTACTTCTTCCTTATTATAATTTTCCCCATGTTAGTAGTACCATATTTACTAGTGGCTGGGATACTGGAGCCAGCCATGAACGTATTTATTACTTTTCCTTAGTACGGAGGAGAATGTTCTCTTTTCTCTCTTTTTTTCTTTTTCTTATGGTACATATATACAAATTTCAGCCATATGTGCATGATCAGATTAAATAAAGTATTGGCAATCTTACATAATTCTTCTACTGCTGAAAAAGCTTGTGAGGACAAAGCATCTTTTAAAGAATATTTATCTACATTATCAATGTAAGTTTATGAAACAAGAACAATAGATAAATCATATTTTATTGAATGTTGAAAAAACATTATGAACTTTGTTACCTGACTCCAATTTAGCAAGTCTGACATCAGCTGTGCAGTTTCTTAGTCTTAATGAATTTGTGAATATACATTACAGGAAGAATGACACGGTCTGTCACTATGAAGTGAGCATATGTGACCAGGAGTTGTAACAACAATGTTAAGGTCAGGCAGGAATTTTCATTTCAGTACAACTCCTAAGATATCTTACAAACATTTAACAGAAAAAATATTTAAAAGTGCTTAAATCTCTGTCTGAGTTGTAGTCTTCCTGTAAAATAGAGTGGGATGGGGTTGATTGTGGGGTAGGAGGGGAAGACTAGGAATAAGTGAGCTGAAATTTTGGTGGATGTAGCCTCTGAGTTTTATTCCATTCCAGTAGACTATGTTAGAAATAATATACAAAAAATGCCTTGACATTTTAAAAATGCTGCTGAATTCAAGGACTTGTCATCTAGATGACACCAGTCCATTCACTTTTGTCAGTTACGAGAAATGAACCAAAACCATAGTGTTGACCCAGTGCTCTTTCTACTACCTTTTGCTAAGCAGAATGAGTCAAATCATGCCAAGAATATTTGCTTTTCCACTTAACTGTAGATTGGCTTTTCTTTCCTGAGTTTTGGTGTTTCAGACAGTCCTGGGGACACTCTCATCACCAAAGGCAATTATGACAAAGACAATGGTACTCATAGAGAGCCTCAGAGTGAATTTCTATTATGTCAAATAGCTCTATGCTTTTTTGCATGCTTTTTTAGGGAAGGTTTTTTTTTTCGAATGGCAGATGCAGTAAGAACTCAAAAAATTTGTAGATGATGTATCACACGTGACAGCCTTTATGTATAATTTATCCTTCGTGGCAGGAAGGAATTCCACAAGTGCCACCACTTGTTACAAGAGTCGCAGTTCATAGAGCTTATAGTTGGAGGGAGCTTCTGGGTCATTTGGTGCAAGACTCAACCTATGTATTAGATTTCCTCACATAACACCTACCATCTCTTTGAGTACATCCGATGGAGTTTTAGTGACTTCCTTGTTGTTGACTGCATTAATCCACTGATACCTAACTTGAATTTCTTCTGTCAAGTTACTATTTTTGGCATAACTCCAAATTTAAGCTTCCAGTTTCCTGAGCAATCCCTCTTTTTTTTTTTTTTTTTTTTTTTTAATAAGCATTTATGGTGAAATAAATGAGCACCAATCTATGCTTTTTAAGTCAGCAATATTAAGCCTAGCTGAACATGATTAGATAGCTTCATTGTAAATGGGATTGTAGAGCCATTTGAGACTGTAGCTTCTTGAAATTCAATATGTCGTCTATTACTTTCATTGGCAGTATCTGTGAAGACAATGTCAGTTGGCAACAAACACAAGTTTCATCAAGTTCTTCTGAGATAAAAGAGGCCAGAAAGTCTTGCCTAGTAAACAGGAATTCACAATGAGAGTTACTTCCACCTTGGAGAATTGGTGCTTAGAAAAGCTCCAAGAATTTTGTTTGGAAGGACCTTTGACAGTGGATGAGAAACAGCCTGGATGTCTGACAGCCCCTCAGGTTTTTCCAGATTTAAAATCCATTGTGCCAAGATCTTCTAAGGCAAACAGCTGTTGAATTGACCAGTTCACCATGATATTCCCTGGGTACTTAACTTTGATGTCTTTTCTTCTTATGTCTTTTACAAGCTTTTTCTACAATTACATTTTCTGGAGCGTACCATGTTCACCTTTCTTCATTTTTACATCCTTTGTAATTCGTTGGCATCCACTTGTGGAAGAAAATGTGATGTGAGTACACTACTGTGTTAATGTTGTATAAGAAATTATTGTATCCTGTGTTTTACAGAGTTTAAGATTGAAGTGCTTTCATTGAAAGTTTTGAATCTCCTGCAGACTGCCAAGGAAGGATCCATACTTCCCAAATCTGCTCACTCTGATCTGTTGTCTGATTTGTCTTGTATCAGTTCAAGGCAGCAGGAGTTATTTAGTCAAGGTTTTGACTAAATTAACACTTGTCATATGGAGTGTTTTGAGTTGTTGGATTTTGTCTTTTTTTTTTATTTTTGTTATGTATTTGCTTATTTATAACAGAATTTTCTGCTATATTCATCAGCAGATATTTCATCATTTGCAATTTACCTTCACTTAGTTTAAATCACACTTGTACCTTGACACAAGGCAAGAGATTTCTGAAGAGGCGTCTCTGCAAATTTCATCACTTCATGGGACATATTTTCTACAGAGAAAATACAAGAAATTTTCACAGTTACTGGAGATTCTGAAGAATATTATTTGTCAATGTAAAATCTTATGTTGGGATGGAAAATGCCACTCAGTAGGGAACTGATGAAGATTTCCTTGGTAGTCCGCCTTTGATGGACAAATCACCAGCCAGGCAGGCACTTTTTTCCCTATTTGCTTACATGAGGGGTTTCAATTACACATCACTGGGCTGGACTCCAATTAGAACACCAAATTGTGGGGAAGATATTACGATATTTTAACTTGTTTAACAGAGATAAAAAGTGGTATGTGGCCAGTGTTATGGTCCTGTGACCCTCTGAGGGATAGCTGAATTCTTTCCAAAGCATGGGTCTATTACAGTTTCAAAACAAACCTAAAACCATCTAAACTGGGAGTTGTAGTTTCCTAACTTTGTTTTGAAAAATGGCTGATCTGGTTTTGCTGACATTGAAAAAAGGCCAGCCTGAGGCAGACAGTCAACATGGACAATTTTAACCCAAACAACTGAAGTCTGATCAAGATATGTAAACCAGGATATTTTAATGGAAATCATTAGACAGCCTTAATTATATCAGATAATGCTCCCTATGAATGAGAATTAATCCATTGGTCAGTCCTGACTATGCTTTGACATTTATGCTTTCAATATAAACACTTGGTCTGCCAGAATCTCCTTGAAGATCCATCAATAACTCAATAACAGAATGCCCCAGTAAGTAAAATATTTGAAACATAATTTCAAAGTAGATGACATCCCTTTAGAAATGCTGCTGCAAGAAATTATATAGGAAAATGATACATTAACATAAGGAAAAACAAATGGCTCTTGATTGATTCTTAACATTTCTGTCATAAGAAGAGCTGAATTAATTAATGTACTTTATTAAATGAAGTGAAATACAGATGGGTTAGTATATTGAGACAGCACTAGGAAGATGTGCACTGCATAAGCACAAAGTTTTAAGGATCGAGGTTAGATTATCTTTCTGCCAAGATAATATATTAGTGATCAAAGTTGACATTGACAGCCATGGGAAAGAGATAACATGCTTAGAAATCTTACAGCGAAAGATGTGAGCAAAAGGCTCCTCTGTCTCCCCTGCCTGCCAATTTCTGCTGAAGGGCATTTAAAGTCTTTTCCCCTGTTGTTACACTTACAGGTGGAAATGAATTCCAAACACAGACTCTGTGGTCTTTCTCCCTCTCTTCCCAGAACTGTACAGGAATGTTTCATTCAGTCTTCTCATTCTTTGTACATTTGTTTGAAAATCAGCCAAAGTACTAATCTACTATCAGGTGTAAATCCCACAGGATTTCTTTGGTTAGGCTAATCATTTATTGAATTTGAAGGTAGGAAATTAGGCTGGAGAAAATCAGGCACATAAATACAGATTATACTCCCAGCAATACCTTTCTGCAATATCAGAGTAGAAAGTGGTGACAGTACTTTTGACAAACAGCTACATATGAGGTTGCCACTCAGCTTCCTCAAAAAAAAAGTTGTATGACACATTATACATTTTATATGTATATTATGCATATACATATCTGTTTCACAGCTTTAAAAAATGTTATTGGGACTATATACTCTTTTTAAAACAAAACAAAATTTGAAATACTATGGTAATCCTTTCACTCTTGGTGAAAGTAGAGGGAAATGCATTTTACCCCTCTGTGAAAACCATTTAAATGTCACATATTCAAGAGTTTAATTTGGAGACATTTTTATGCATGAGTCTTATTTAAGATGCAATGATGAAAAATGGATAGCAAAAATGTATGTCTCTCTGTGACTATGTATTTCTGGAACTGTGTGTGTATTGGTGTGCAAATAAATAAATAGCATATTCTGGGTTTTATTTTTAATGCACACATGGGAACCTCAAGTGAGAAGTGAAGTTCTACAGGACGAGATTAATAAGGTGCTAAACAGTGTAAAGACTTGTTTGCTGATGGAAATGGAGTTAAGGGCATATTTCCTGTAGAGAGGGGAATGAGGTGTGGAAAGATTACGAAAAGGTAAGTACCATATATAGCAGTGGAAATGAAGTCTACAACTTAAGCAGTACTCCAAAAAGGTACAAGGAAGTAGAGATGAGGTAGGAGGCCAAAACACAAATGTACTCTAATTCAGAGCAGGGTTTTCAGACCTGTTTACTTGGGCAAATTCCCTCTCCCCTGGATTGGTGAGTATCCTCATGGAGAAATCCTTTAACCTTTGCTATCAAGTGATCCCCATTCAAATACCCTGAGCAAGAGAAAAAGGGCTAGCAGGTCTGTAGCTTAATTGTTGGGATGGTGACTTAGGAGTGGAAACCACTTTAGCCAAAGATCCTGATCAAGATTATAGTGGTATTTTACATAGAACAGTGCAACTCTGAGAGGACATACTAGAATTATCCACACCAGAATAGATAGGACATACTAGAAGTATCCACACCAGAATAGCCTAGTGTACGGTAGGTAGGACACTCTTGGGAGATAATGCTCTAAACCATTTATCAGTTAGGAAATGTCAAACACCGCTTGTATTTTGTAACTGTACATTCAAAGAACTATCTTGCAACTGAAGCTGCAATCAAATTCAGATCACATTTGTGGATAGGAAACCAGAAGCCAAACAAATATAAATAAAAATATGATGTGGTTTCTTGTTCCAAAGGAAAAAAAAAAAAAAGACAAAACAAAACCAAAAAAACACCACACCACCCTCCTTTTCAAGAAGACTGAATGCCTCTGCCTTCTGGTGACAGATTTAGTTAAGCCTGTGGAGAGAGTCAGAGCTGTCATGTGAGACCTTCAGATTAGTCCCTGGCTTGAGAAAGAAATAATCAGATGATTTTTTCTTGAGAGAATTGCATCCAAAAGAGGATTTAACAATGTTAAACAACGGGGAACATTACAAGTGAAGCTAGCAAGTATAGATACCTGTGAAGAATGCAGTTACCAAATGTAACATTTGCCATGGGGACCTAAGTAGGTACTTTTCAATGTTTGCTTGTTTGAATATACAATTGTCTTTTGCTGCACAGGTAGATCTCAGATACTGTACGCACAATTTCCCTGCAGATATGCATATGGAGAGCCTAGAAAAGCAGCGTAATGCCACCCTTCCTTACTTACTGAGGCAGTGGCTGTATCTCAGTGCAGAAGTTCCCCATCATAGGGGAGATCTTGTTTCCTTATGGGTTTCACCGCATGGTCTGAGGTACAGGGCTGGCAGGAGCTCTGCAGATCCAAGACAGGGATTCAATCCTAGGTGTATCTGTAGGGAAGATTAACCTCTATGTCATTCTTCCTTAAATAAAGACTATCTGGGCTTTTGGCAGTGTTAGAAAAGGAACACAATGTGCTTAGCTGCAATCAGGTTTGCTTTGCCCCACAAGAGTCCCTGTGCCAGCTCATACGTGACATATAACCTGGATGCAGGCCCCCTACAAAGCTTAACTCATAGGGCCCCTTCAATTCAAGGCTGTCTACTCCTTTGTGTTCATCTGCCCTCAAAGGCAGCATTATCAGAAATGCATTCATGAGAGCTTTTCTCACATCAGTGGCAGAGGCACTAAGATGCAGTTAGAAGCCCTGGGGAGGTTGGTTTCAGTGCTCAGCTGCATGCTAATGTTATCTCGGTTAAGTTCTAGGATTCACTCAGCCTTTCACTGCCACTGGCATAGTGTGGAAAAGATGGCAAACCACTGTAGAAGGGTAATAAGTGGCTCTCAGAGCAAACTTCTGCAAGTCCTTGTGTAATGAGAAGTCTGTATATTTTTACAGTGAGAAGATGTGTCATAATGCCTCCAAGAACATACTTCAGTCCTGTTATTTTGAAGTGAGTGCCTTTGCTTTTTTGCACCATCAGATTTTCAGCTTTCTCTAGCTGAGGAATCTGTACTGCAGACTGAAGATGGCTGTATTGTCAAAATATAGGTCTTGTAGACTTAAATGATGAGGAACAAATGAAACCTTTATATACCAGCAAAAGTTACAATAGAGATTTGCGTTTCCCAGAGAAAATTTTTACTTTCATAGCTCTTTTCAGGTTTCGTGTGGAGACGCAAGCTAGTCAGGCACTGTCGTCTCAGACATTCCTTGCAGATGAGTCAAGATAGCTGTCCCCATGGTCAGCTCCCCAGGAGGCCAGGTGTGTTCCTGTGAGTGTGACTGGTGTTATCCCCATCCGTGTGGGCATCTTACCAGATGTCTAGATTGACTAGAGCAAATCATCAAAACTCTGCCCTGTTCAAGGTTTTGGGTTTTTTAGTATTCAGTTGGACAGGATCAAAGAATTCCAGTGTCCGGTGCATTCAGTTCTGATTCCCACTTTGTGGTCCCTTCTCTCATGCGGCTTCCCTTATGATTCCTGTGCTCCCAAGCATAAGCCTACCATTAGATGATGTTCTTAGCTTTGCCCTTTGGTCTATTGTTTCATTTGGCTAGTACAGCATACATTTTCTGACCTTAGCCTGGCCTTAACCGCTGGGTATAACTTCACACATCTTCATCAAGAGCCCCAGTCATTGCCAATACCTTTAGCAATGAGATTGGAGAGCAATTGGGACCTTTTGAATTATTTTTTTTCAGAGTCTTATGAAGACATGAAAACATAACAAAAACATATCTCCAGGCCATGATGTCAATGCAAAGCTAAAAGTTATCCTCATACCTTTAATTTATAAAGTTGCCCAAGAATTCACACCTATTTTAATGTAGATCATTACATTTACACTAAACCATCAGCATCTGATTTAAAGAGCAGACAACTGCGAAGAGACATATTTAACATAACCCATATAAAAAGCAGAGGTAAAGACAGCAAATGAATTATGTTTTCAGAGCCGTTCAACGGCATCTGGGAAGTCTTTCCTCATGTTTCATTAATCATGCAGAAATTGCTTACTCTCCTGATGTGCTGTCTTTATGCAGAAAGAAACAGGATGCTGTAAAAAGAGTTCCAGCATTATTGTACTTCTGAAACTACTGAGACCTCTGCAACATTTTATCATCTCACTAAGATTGAAGCTGGTAGTGTTCAGACCTTTTATAAATATTAGTTTAACAATTGCTTTATGGAGGTGAAGTTCAATGTCAATGTGCAGTTAGCTGTAAATAACCTATTTTAAAAAAGTTCAGGAACTTTCAATATAAGGGGAAATTGGCATTTTTTAGTCTGCAAAAATGTATGGAACATGTTGATTTGCAATGCCAGTCTTCCATATAGGTTTAATAATTTCTGGTTGGTTTTGCTCCAGGTGGTTGGGTTTTTTTATGACAAAAATCTGAGAGGGGAAAAAAAAAGTAAAATCTAATTTGTTAGACAGAAATATATGGGTATCTTGAATGGAGTGATAATGTAAATTTTGATTTGTTTTATTATTACAAGAAGAAATTAAAAAAAACACACTCTGCAAAAAAGTCAATCTTAATTATTTGGTCTTAATTTTATAGAGGTCACTTTATTTGTCTCTAGGTTTTTTTACATGTTTCACATTAACCTTGAGTACAGATATTCATTGAAATAATTCTGAGTTCTAGTATTTTCTGTGACTCTTTGTAGAACTTTCATGAGAGTAATTATGAATTTACAAAAGGTGAATTAACACTTGCTTAGCTTATCTATGGTATGAAGAAAGAAGACATTTTAACCTGTCTGTACTATAAAATGTCTATTTCTTGAGGATCAAAGCTAATCGAAGCATTTTAGGTTCAAAATCATTATTTCACAGGATAATTTTAAAAAATAATTTTTTAATTAGATGTATAAAAGAGATAAAATATTTTACTCTTCTTCAGTCTCAGAATTTATCTCTATAATCTTGCAACTACTTCATTAGTAGATACTAATTTAGACATTTATTTATGAAAATAAAATCTCCTACAGCTATGAACCTTACATGTCAAAATTGTGTGTCTTAACAGCTTATCTGGCATCTTGTTCACCCCCTATATATTTTAGAAGGTGTGCCTGTCACAGTGAGTCATAAATTAAAAATGTCCTTTGCTGTCACAGGTTCAAATATCTCACCTTTAAAGTGTGGTTGGCAGAAGTGCAGCTCCTCAATTTACGTATTTGCAATATGCATGTACAAAACTCAGTTATGCAGGCCCAGAATGAGAACACTGCCTATGAGCTGTGCCACTGACATAAAACTGCAGCATTAATTGTGGAAACTATTTTGAAATTGTATCCCCATCGTACTGCATGCAAACAGGAGTGTCATGCTACTGAATGATTTATTACAGCTTCAAGGGTAGCATATGCTGCAACGGGCTTTTGCACGGATGGGAGGCAATCTGCTATGAACGCACAGCCTAGGAAAAGTAGTCTTTGGTGAGGGACAGGATAGGCCACTAGGTGACACTACTACATCACAGATGAGCAAGTCGAACGTTATTTATCCAGCAGGTAAAAAAATATGCCTGAGTAGTAGCTTTTCCTATAGTTGGTAAATTTTATCAAAACTATTTTGAAACATAAAGGTTTTTTTTTTTTTTAATTCAAACCATGTAATCTGTGTCAGAAATATTCAGATTAAAAAAGAAAAATAAAAGGCAAAACAACACTTTGTCTGGCCTTACTTTATTGCTTAGTTATTACCTCTGTTCACCACTATTAAGATAAATGGGCAGATGGGAATAGCAAAGTTTCAGCTTGGTGTTATCCACTCAGTATCTTTCTCTGAACTATTTTCTGATGTTTGTTTGAAGGTTATCCGTCTCTTATTCTGAACTATTTTCTGATGTTTGTTTGAAGCATTAAGTTGGGGTGTTTTTTATGGCGGCACCACAGACAAACTATAAATTAAAGAAAGATAGTAAAATTTTCAGGACATTCTGAATCACATATGTTTTTCTTACTATTATCACTATTGCTGATGAAAATTTCAAGGTAATAAATGAATGTTTCTGATATTTTTCTCTTATTCTGAACTATTTTCTGATGTTTGTTTGAAGCATTAAGTTGGGGTGTTTTTTATGGCGGCACCACAGACAAACTATAAATTAAAGAAAGATAGTAAAATTTTCAGGACATTCTGAATCACATATGTTTTTCTTACTATTATCACTATTGCTGATGAAAATTTCAAGGTAATAAATGAATGTTTCTGATATTTTTTTAATTTTTTTTTTAAATACTATTTTGCTAATGTGTATAACACTAAGTATGAATGCATCCTGTCTGTAAAACATAACTTAAGTAATCTTGGATCCTATATGTATATATATAAAACCATAGTCTAGCTCAACCAAAAGAACAGAAAAACAGTACATACCATAAAACTAATACATATTATGCTAATGAAAGCCAAGGATATTTTCCCCTATTTTTCTTTTATTTTAAAATGTATTTTGAAAATGAATGAGTTAAATACTGTCAGAAGAAGTGATAACTGAGCTGAGATTCATGTGAAAGGCCCCCCAGAATAAATACAATTATAAAGGATAAAATAACCTTGACAGTGGTTCAGTCCAATTTGCACCACAGCAGTTATTATTGTTTGCAGGTTTTTTTTTTCTCTTCTTTTTCTCTTCTTCTTGTTTTTTTTCTTTAACCCTCTTTTGATTTTCATTGGGCTTTTCCCAGAAGAATTTGAGGCTAACAATTTTTGATGGATGATAGCAACTTCATTTTCCAACAGCCACATTCTTCATGTAGGAACAACATGCTTTGTTTAAGGAGGTTGAAGTGCAAATGTAGAAGTGCTATTCCCAGGCAATGCTAAGCCTGCAACTCTAAACTGTAATATTGAACTGTCCTCAGTACAGTGTAGACAGAAATCCTATTTTGTTTTTAAACTGAAAGTTTTGCATCCATTAGCTACATGGTTCATAATTAGTGTTTGGGCCAAACAAAGAGTCAATATGATGTCATGTCTAGACAACATGTAAATTAATATGAAAGCAATTGAGTTACAAATTCTATATTAATACAAATTAATCTGAATTAAGTTTAATCCACAGTTATTAACTGATTAAATGTGGCTGTTGGTAGCTACAGGGTGCTGACTTCCATCTGTGATTATTAGGGGCACAGCTTAATCACTGATTCTGCACTGAGAAATATTTAAAGCAAATGTCATATACAGTGACTCTTCATGCTTGTTCACTGAATGGAACATCTAAGAATGGAAATCATAAATCCACATTTTTAAAATATGTAGAAAGTCTATCTTGATTTTTATAATTAGCTTCTGGTTAGAGCCAGCTTAGTTCTTTTTCTGTTGACTCTGACTGGTTTCATGTTTTCTCCTTTGAGAAGTGCACATCTCTGTAGGTGAAATTATAGGCCATTGTGAAAAGTAATACAGATTTCTAATATTTCCATTATTATTATTCAAAATATTTGAAACCTGTTGCCAGAAATAGGCAGGTATGTGTCTGACATAATCCCACACCGCCAAAGCTGCTTACATTTCAAAGCTGGATATTCACTAATGTAAACAACACAGTGACAGACGTGTCCACTAAAATCGCAAAAATGTTGGTGGGAGCTGACAGAGCAAGGACCAGAGTAAATTCTCTGTAGATTTATGTAATAATTTGTTAGAAAAAAATATATTTTCCTTTTAGGCCATACATATTGCATTTAAATTGTTTCATATCCCTTGTAGATTTTCAGTACTGGTAACAGGTAAAATTAATGTTTAAAAAAAAATAATAGAGATGGAAATTGCCTCACTAGAGAAAGCTGCAGTGTCTGTGATTTATCAACAAAGCAAAACTGCAAACAATTACTGGCTGATATTTTCTGTGATTTTTTTTGGTTTGTTTTGTGGGTTTTGTTTTCTGTTTTTACTAAAAAAAACAACTAAAAATGTAAGGGAAAGTATTTTATCTCTTCTTTGTGACTGAACAACTAGTTCATCAGAAAATTGTCTCAAAGCTTTGGAATCTATTATGAATCTATCATATAGTGTATATATAGCTGATAATTACAAACTATGTGATATCAAAACCAGGGTCATTCTCTTCTATAGACTCTTTTATAGACATCCTACTCATTGCCATAATAACTGAAGCTGTCATGACAGTGGTCTGTGCCTAGCATGAAGCCCTAAACAATTCTGACAAGCTGCAGCTCATTAAGGGACAGTCACTTTGTTGAAATGTCTATCAACTCTCAGGGATGTACCAAGATGAATAGACCCAAAACAATAGCTCCATTTGTTAGAGCAGTAGCTTCTCTAATACATGATGAGACAATCAAGCCAAGCCGCCCTCAGCACAAAGACATAATTAATCAAATGGACAAATGGTTCAAAAATTGCTCTAGTATATTCTGTAGTGGACAGGGGTTCCCATGGAAACATTGGCGTTTGCATCACAGTTAATGACCATTCTGTACAATGAAGTTCCAAAAAAGATAGCCATGGAGAAAAAAAAAAAAATCCAAATAAATAAATAAAGAAGAAGCAAGTGACAGGTAAAAGGAAGAGTTTGAGAGTGTAACTCTGGTGTGACAGAGAAATTAATGACTATATTTTCATATATTTTTAGACTGCAAGTCTCAAACAGGCCATCATGGTCATCCTGTTTGACCTCCTGCATAACACGGGCCAAGGAACTTCGCCCAGTAAGCTTCACATCAAACCTATGGCTTCATCTGGAGCTAGAGCATATGATTTAGAAAGACATGTAGCTTTAAGTAAAGTATTGCAGTTGAAGAGTCTATCATGTTCCTGCTTAAATTATTCCAATGGTTAATTATGCTAACCGTGAAGAATTTGCATGTTATTTTGTACTTTGCTTCTGTCTGTCTAACTTTCCTTCCAAGCAGTAACTCTTCTTATACTTTTCTGAGAGATTCTACCATATAAAATCTGTTTCTTATTCATCTGTTTCTGTTACAATGGACTCAATCTTAGTGCTCTCAGTACAAGATGTATTTTCCAGGCCGTCACAACATTTTGTTAGCTTCTTCTGGACCCTCTGCTAATATGGAGCCATTATTTGAGGAGCTCACTCTTTCAATCTGGCTAATGCTTCCTGCGTAGAGATAACATTACTTTCTGTATAATACTCAATGTTTGTTAATGTGGTAGAGAAAAAACAATTTTTTGACTCTTAGGGGGAAGCTTAATGATCAAGTATAGGGTCTTTCTTTCTTTCTTTCTTCCTTCCTTCCTTCCTTCCTTCCTTCCTTCCTTCCTTCCTTCCTTCCTTCCTTCCTTCCTTCCTTCCTTCCTTCCTTCCTTCCTTCCTTCCTTCCTTCCTTCCTTCCTTCCTTCCTTCCTTCCTTCCTTCCTTCCTTCCTTCCTTCCTTCCTTCCTTCCTTCCTTCCTTCCTTCCTTCCTTCCTTCCTTCCTTCCTTCCTTCCTTCCTTCCTTCCTTCCTTCCTTCCTTCCTTCCTTCCTTCCTTCCTTCCTTCCTTCCTTCCTTCCTTCCTTCCTTCCTTCCTTCCTTCCTTCCTTCCTTCCTTCCTTCCTTCCTTCCTTCCTTCCTTCCTTCCTTCCTTCCTTCCTTCCTTCCTTCCTTCCTTCCTTCCTTCCTTCCTTCCTTCCTTCCTTCCTTCCTTCCTTCCTTCCTTCCTTCCTTCCTTCCTTCCTTCCTTCCTTCCTTCCTTCCTTCCTTCCTTCCTTCCTTCCTTCCTTCCTTCCTTCCTTCCTTCCTTCCTTCCTTCCTTCCTTCCTTCCTTCCTTCCTTCCTTCCTTCCTTCCTTCCTTCCTTCCTTCCTTCCTTCCTTCCTTCCTTCCTTCCTTCCTTCCTTCCTTCCTTCCTTCCTTCCTTCTCTCTCTCTCTTTCGTTCTTTCTTTTGTTCTCTCTCTCTTTCGTTTTCTCATTCTCTTATTCTTTTGTTCTTTTTCTTTACTCCTTATAGGCAAACATAATATAAAATTATTTAGGAAAAAATAGAACTGTTTTAAGAGGAGACAGAAAGAAGTTGTAATAATAAGACCAAGCAGACTTATTAAAAGATTGTTCAAATGAAAGGTAGGAAGAAGAGTACATTTAATGACCTTGTTCTAAAACAGATCTAAGTCAAGGGACTGAACTAACTGATTTTTGAAGAGTGGCCAAGCTACCTTAAGAATCTAGTATAATTTAAAAATACGTACATTTAGTTCTGGAAATGCTGAAGTTAATTTCTTCAATATTTGAAAAATATATTTTGATCTGAAGCTGATCATTCCTTATCAATATCAATTTTCTCAAATTCACAATTTTCTATAAATTCTTACTACAGCTTATTTTTAATTGAGTACCTGGCATTATAAATGTCATTGTTTATTTCCACAGGACATTCTTCCAATCTGTAATTTGTTTTCCTGTGACACGACCAAGTATTTAGCTGTGTATTTGAATGAATTTGCCACAGTCTGTGTAACCATGATTTCATCATCAGGAGCACTGATCTTGGAAGTCATCTACAGATTCTAGGTATTTATTACAACTAATCTTTCCACACAATATTCTTAAAATAATTGTTATGATAATACAAAAATCTTTTGGACTTTGTTTCAGTTCAGGATTTTGGAGCTCCCTTGTATCATTCATGAAGGAAGACTTTGCTGTAGTTGTTGGCATTCTTATTATGTATATCTGTTTTCTGACGCACAAAGAAGTACATCCTGATCCATAGCTGTCCTGAACCGTACAGGGCTCTCCTTGTTCCCTTCTGAAATTGTAGACAACATAAATAATCTTTAAGGCTATCCTGAAGCCTGAGAATGGATACACAGGTAGCACAGAGGGGCATCTAATAACAAGGTCTGGTAATTTGTGTGCATGCCCCAGACTGCTGATGGGGAGCTCTGACTCTGTCCAGGGAGACACATTTGGAAACTTCTGTGACAATGCTGGAAAAGAGCTTTTAAGTGATGGGTTTGTGGTGGCAATCTTCTTCATGACTTTTAAAGGGAGCAGTCAAACAGTGCTCAAACTCACAAAAAAGTGAGTTTTGCTGTGTCCCTGGATGGTAGGTTGCTGCAGCATCCTCTCCCCAGGTGCTCTCTGGCATTTTTGTCCAGCAAAATCAGGATCTGTAAGATGTCCCTTGGATGGCATTCACATGAGCTCTCTGTCACTGCAGGCTGCTGTGTAAGTCCAGATGACTGAACAGCTGCAGGTCCGTTATCCACTCGGTACCAGATAACTGGACTGACCAGCAGCAGCATCTGCCAGGCAGAGGTGCAACCACCACTGCTCCAGAAAAAGAAATTCTATAGAACTTGACAGCTTGTGAGTGCATTTTTTGCTTATCAATAGTTCAGTGCTGTGACATATAGTAAATTCTTTAAGAGATTAAAAATGTAAAAGTTAATTACAGTAGACCAATAAATTTCTAAAATAAAAAAATAAATATGAAGGCATAGTCTTGTAGGAAAAGTATACTCAGGTTGAGCTCCTACTGACTGAAGGGAATTGTTACTGACAGACAAACTGCAATCCTGGTAAGAAACATCATGGTTCTTGAGAGTAGGTTTTGGATTAAACATTTGAGTTTAGTGAATAAAGATAAAGCCTAGAACTTGCAAGTGCTCTTCATTGCAGCAACAGACATGCCATGTCAAATGAAGGAAAACATTGCTACACTTGCCTCGACAAATCCCAAAGCCATTTACAAATAAAGATTCCCATTTTCATTCTATGCCCTTTACTTGAATGTATAGCTGACTATTTAATTGGCAGTGGGTTTTTTTCTCATCTGGTGCTTTCTACAGTTATATAAATATAGTTATATAAATATACATATGACTTAACAATCTACAACCTTTCTAGATACATTCTTTACAGTGCTTAATGTACTTCAGTGATTTCATCTTACTAATAGAGTGCCACAGTGAAAATTAAAACAGTAAATCCTTCTGTGCTGACAAAAACCTAGTCTTATGCATATCAAGATTTTCTGTCACATAAATAAAACTTTAGACTTTTTCTCGCTCATCATGCTTTACAAAAGCTCCTATAAGACCTGATTCCACCTGCTTTTTGTAATAATTAAAAAACCCAAACCAAACAAAACCAAAAACCCCCTAAAACTGTTCAGTTTCTTTCTTTGCAGAAAGTCACTGAAAGTAAATTATCTGGAGCTCTATGTGTTGTTGTATTTTTACACTAATGCTCTAAAAGTTTTTTATTTAACTCTGTTTATATTAAAAGCTCCTATAAGACCTGATTCCACCTGCTTTTTGTAATAATTAAAAAACCCAAACCAAACAAAACCAAAAACCCCCTAAAACTGTTCAGTTTCTTTCTTTGCAGAAAGTCACTGAAAGTAAATTATCTGGAGCTCTATGTGTTGTTGTATTTTTACACTAATGCTCTAAAAGTTTTTTATTTAACTCTGTTTATATTCTACGGTTTCCTGGAATGTTATTTTTATCTGGTTTTTCTTTTTCTCTCATTTGGTAAAAATAGTATATTGCTCTAACTACTTGGGATCAGCAAACTCTGCCTACACATTTGTCTTATAGCTACCTTTCATATTGTCAGCTTAGAACTATGTATTTAGCATACTTTATCATGTTCCATGTTGGTTATTATAATTTCAATGTTCATGACCGTTATACTTCTTGAACTTCATGTGTTACCAGGCTACTCTTATGCTTTAGGAGATATGAAACTTTCACCTTCATCCATTATCCCTTTGACTGGATTTCTAGGCATTTCAGAAGCTAATTTAAAATTGCTCTCCTGCTTCAAAACAATGAATTTACTGCACCTTTCTATAATTTCCTTATTATAATTTCAATGTTCATGACCGTTATACTTCTTGAACTTCATGTGTTACCAGGCTACTCTTATGCTTTAGGAGATATGAAACTTTCACCTTCATCCATTATCCCTTTGACTGGATTTCTAGGCATTTCAGAAGCTAATTTAAAATTGCTCTCCTGCTTCAAAACAATGAATTTACTGCACCTTTCTATAATTTCCTGACTTATTCTTTTTCCATCTCTCTGCATTCTTCATCTTGGTTCTCTGTTTTGTGTTTTCCCTGTCTCTCTCCACAGCTAATTGTCACCTTTTACATGTGCCACGCCATTCAGAATAATCTTTTTTTCATCCTTCTTCTTAAATATTGTCTTCTGGTAACCCTTTGCTACTCACTTTTTCTGACCACTTGTTTCTCGGAAACACAGAAGTCAAAACTGTTAATGACTTATCCTACATTAGTCACTGTTAATGTAAAGTCACTGTTAATGACTAATCCTACTAATGACTCAGAAACACACTCATGACTGTGTTACTCCTGGGCATCTGTAAGGATTAATACTTCTAATAAACCTGATCTTGAAAAATGATAACCTCATTGTAGGGCAGAACAGTAGCAGGGGTAAGGGGACAAAGAAACTGGGAGTGAGGAAAGGGGGAAGACTGAGAGAGAGAGAAAGAAAAAAAGTCACCTAAAGCATATTCTTTGTTTTAGCATATAATTGAGATGAAACCTTTTCAGCAGCTCATATTTACTTTGTTGGAATGACATTTTTATATTACTACCTCAGAATATCAGATTGCTGTACATCTTAGCACATTACTGTTGTTACTGTCCTCTCACTATTTCATTCAAGCTTTCAGTTCAAAACCAAATTTTTTCTGTGGTTTATTTTCAATAATGACTATTAAAGCATTTTCAGAAAGAAATATCCTAAAATTTAATTTATTGCACAACAAGCAATAAATTTTGTCTGATAATAACACACTGAAAACAAACAAAAAAAATATTCTGTATTTCTTATAGTTTTCTACTTCTTCTACCTGTATATATGAACAGACACACACCTACATGTGTTGGTACCATCCAGAGATTCAAAGAGTTTCCACAAATTAATACTATAACATGTTAGAAAAATATCTGCTGAAAACCACTGTAAATGGAAAGGAGAACATGATGTGTGAGCTTGGGAATATTTCTCCACTAATATGGAAATGTCAGCATCTAAAGGTTTTCAAGCAATTTATGGACTAGGAAGGGCAATATCAACTGCACTTGCACTTTCAGGTTTTCCACTGTAGCTCTACCAACATAGGCATATCGTTGGACTATACTTTCAGTGTAGACAGGGCCATAACACAAAAACAGTCAGCTGACCTCATTGTGCATATTGATGCTGATGACACTCAAATCTCTTAAGCAGATGCTAATCCTGTATTTGATCATATTGGAATGGGCATTGGGTACTGCTGAATAAAGCAATGAATTTGCTTACATAATTTGGTTGTTAGGACTAAAGCAAATGGGAGTGTTTTAATGCTTACTTGTTTTTGTCTAGGTAAACTGATAAGCTTTCTAAGGGCTCAGAAGTATAATACATCTGATAATGGACATTCCTTTTTTTAGTAGTTGATTTTTTTTTACATTTGGTATACATGAAATTAATGTTTCTTAAAAATCAGCAATTTTTTTTTATTGCAAAACCTCTTCAGAAATGTGAATATGTGTTTGCTTTTCATGAGAAGCATATAGAGATTTTTTTAAAAGATTAATGTGAAAAATATATAATTTGTGGTGTATGTTTCTTCTGGGTTTTTTGTTTGGTTGGTTTTTCCCCCAAAACCAACTAGAATATGCTGAAGTGAAAATTATGGGGTTTACTTGAGATTAACCTCAGCTGATTGTTTTGCATGTGACTGACTTTCCTCATTTCCTCCTAGGTTTTTAGTACCTATGCTTTAAAAAACATTAGTTTGTCCCCATAGTGGGATTTTTATTTTTTACTATATTCAGCCCTGGCAGTTCATGAACTTAATTTGCCACCTTCTGCTGCCTGAACAAGATATACAAATGGATACAGGTCTCTTTTCTGTTTCTACTTCCTTTTGTCTCCATCCTTCTATTTAAGATTTTTTTGGGGGAAACAAAGCCTCACAACTATATGGAATATGTGCTGTTTAGACAATAGTAAGTAGTAAAAATGTTACAGCTATGGAAGTTGCTTTAGAATTGTTGTAATACATGGAATAGTTGAGACACCTCATTGGGTAATAGAAAAATTGAATGAGTAACTAATAAGCTTAATGGTTGCATGGGATTTGGATGGTATCCTGGTGACTAGTGTCTTCCCCCTTTGAAGGCAAAAAGTAAAGGAAAAGAAAAAGAAAAATGTAAGAAAAAATGTTAATAGCTTGCCACCTGGGACCGTATGCTGTCTATTCTACATCTAGATAAAAGATCCTCACATCTGAAGCAAAGGAAGTCAGTTATACAGCAGTAAAAGTGTTAAAGGGGGCTGGAAAATCCAGAGAACCTAAGGCGGTGTTACTCAGCTTATGGCCAGCTGGCCAGTCACAGACCAGCAAACATCAAGAGGTGTCCAGGGAACCACTCTAAGAGACAAAATGCCACAAATCATCTTGGGAACCAGACATCTTCCTTCATTTTTCAAATGCTGCCAAACACTTGTTGAAAAGAACAGGAGAATAAGCAAAATCCACTAGACTCTGCCCTTGCAAAGTTTGATGAGATTTCTACTTAATAATAGACTCCCATTGACGTTATGTATTGTGCTCAGCTTTTTTTCCGCCTGAATTTGGATGATGCCATATTTATAAATTAATGCTTGATTAAACAAAAGAATTGAATGGTAAAATGTCTAGATTTTTTATGAAATATTTGATATGGGGTCACGAAGTGCTACAAAGAAAAAAAAAATAAAATTGCTTTGAAAACAATCACAGACTGGACAGGTTACAGCCTATAAACAGACAACTGTAGGTCAGAGACAGGCACAGTGATTTCTCTGTTTATTTACATTTTAAAGAGAATGCTCATGCCACAGCACTTTGGGCTGTAAGTTAGTGTAAAACTAACTGAGTGTGAGTGAATTTGCTTATAAGTGGATGAATCATTTTCATTGAAAATTTACAGTCAGGACATTCAGGTCCTGATCCAAATCAGATGAAAATAAACTGGAAGGACTCCCATTATCTGGCTGACTGAAACAGAGGTTGCAGTGGTGACCAAAGACCAAAGGAGATCAAGAACGCTCCCACACAATGCCTTTGTGTTCAAGGTACAAGGGCATATTCATTGCAGCTGCAAGGTGCAGTTAATTATCACTGGATGGCAATTTTGAACTACTCTCTGTAAACTTTAAAAAGCTTTATATTCATATATGCCTTTTAGAAGAGATAATATGGAAAACACTCTAGTGATGCCATAAGTAGAGTAAAACTTCTGAATGTTATTAAAACTTTAACAATTAAAAATATCAGTCTTATCTGATGGCCAGATGACAAAGTGTTGTATATAACTTCTCCACACATTATTGGAATTAATGATGATAAAGTACAGTGATTCATTCATCCACATGCTTATCAGTGCTCTTTAAGAAAAGCACCAATTCCAGGTGTCTTGAAGGAAGTTATATTATGTAAGTACCAGTACTTCTTTTAAAGAATCTCAACTGTCAGAGATAAGATTTAACACATGAAGGATGTCAAGCTTGTAAGGTTTTGTTACACGTTTAACACTCTTGGAAGCCATAATACAAAAAGAAGGATAATTTTGTGCATTTACCATATGATAAGATTCATTTATTCACATAGTCATATGACATATTCAGTGAGGATTTGTTAACTGAGCCTTTAAGTCACTTTTTTGGGCAGCTCAGTCCAGAAACTGATCCCTAGGCACAAACTTGAAGTGATTATGCTTTTATTAGGGCCTAAATACAGGAATTTGTATGCTGGGATGTAAAAAATGTAGTCTGCATGCTCTTTTGAAGAATTTTGCTTCATTTCTCCAGAAAACATTCCCTACATTGCTACTTTAATTATCTGAGCTTGAGGGACATATGAATAAGTGAGTGTGTTTAACACCCATCTGTAAATTACTTCCAAGTGTTTTTTCTACCTTTCACAGCATAACAAAGTTCGGGTGTTTTAATTGTTCTGAATGCATACTATTGTCTTTAGTGTTTCATCATTTATCTTGTTTCTGTGAAGGTATGAAATACCCACAGGTGAGTGTTTTCCACCTGTATGAATGCCAACTACTTGTGACTGGTATGTAAAGGCTGTAACTCTTTGAATTTCTTAGTACATTATAACTAACAAACAGAAAAAGTTTTATGTGAATATAAAGCAGTTCTTATATGATAGCTGTATGAAATAAACATGCTATTTGATTTTGCTAATAAATTAATCTGTCCTGACCTAAAGGGTTCATGGCATAGTTCTTTTATGACTGAAGGCAGCCAAGCTTTCACCAGGGCTACAGTGCAAAATCAAAATAATAATGCAGTCTAACTAAGGTAAATAAAAAATAGTAATGCAAATTCTCTTTTCTGTAACCCGTTCAGACTTAAATAAGAAATTATGATATGTTTCTTGCACTGCATACTTTCAATAAAGAAAAATAAATTGATAAAATTGATGCGGGGAGAGTCTTTTGGCAGAAGTTAAGTAGATAAATTGTATAAATTGTATGGGAACAGCATTTGTTTTGTTAAATCATCTTGTCTAAAACTTAATACATGACTTAGATTAATTGTAAAGAGTTGTATTTTTTTATCTGCTTTCATTTCTCAACAAAAATCATTTCTCAGCTTAAATAAGCTATTTCCTTGTCATATGAAACATAATTATCTATAGCTCTTTCTGCATTAATGATGCTTTGAGACCCACAGCAAGGGTTTTTGGCTTCTGTAACACTGATATCAAAGGAGGACAAAAATAGTATTTCTGCTAGAAGTCAGTTGGCTAAGAGTCAGAAGCTTTCAAAAAAAAAGCTGGCCTGCTTCAGCAGTGAATAAGAGAAAAACACAGTTAGCGATGAGATGAAATCATGCAGGTCTAAAATTAAGGATTACAGTGGGAAAGCTCTGTATCTTATTGCTAATTTCCAAGTAAGGGAATTTTGAATATGTCTGTGTGTTGAATTTACTGAAAGAACAATAAACCATGGTTTATCTGATATCAAAAGTCCTTTAGTTCAGCTGACTCATGTTCTTATTATATTCTGTTTCGGCACACTGGTGTGAATTGATTTTGTTAGTATAAAAGTTAGGAAAATGCATTTGTTTGCACAAATACATCCAATCAGCAACTAGAGAGAATGGCATATGACTTAATAACTAACCATGTAACCATAACTCTCCTACAGAAGGAGCACACAAATACTTTGGACACTGGATGTATGCGTGCAAACATTTTTCCAATATATGAAAGTAGCAAATATGTTAGAATTAGGTTATGATTAAGGAATGCTTTGTGAATATGGAAGAAAAGTGACTATTAATCAGTAACTTCTTCTCTATAGTTATGTCAGGCATGTCTAATGTTTACACATAGCAAGTCAGCTACTAATTTTTTGGATATCAGTGGAACAAATCAGATCCCTGTTGTATTGTGTAGCTGAAAACGGCAGAGCATAAATGAAATTTGCCAGTGCCACCTATTGTCAGGTAACAGAAATGAACATGTATTTTACTGAAAACAGATCAAAATGTGTATATTGAAGCTGTTGGTTACACAAAAGGTCTTCAAGTGATTTTTGATAATTTAACTATTTCTATCTGAGGTTAAGAGTGTTGCTGTCAGCTGAGGTATGCGAGGCAGAAGAGAAAACACTGCTTTCCTGTCTGAGTTCTTCCCTACAAGTATCAAATAAACGTGGGCCACAAGGCCCAGCTCATTCATGTTTTTAATGTTAATTTAGAGACGCATACATAAACAAACTCATGCAAACTTGCCTGCTTGCAAACTCATTACCAAAAGAAGGTGTCTACAAAGCAATTGTGCTCATTCTGTTGCTCCAGAAATGTTAAGGGTGGATATTTTTCAGCACAATCTGGAGAAATCTCACTAAAGGAAACTGTTCTTTACTTCAGGTGAGGGAACACCAAAATTTGTTCATTGGGCAAATTCTTATTCCTGCTGTATTGTCTTTAAAGATCACTGTCTTTCTATTCTGCATTAGATAGCAAAAACTAGCCTCAAGACAGATCATGTCTTCCAGTCACTGAATGTACACATACTAAGAAAAAGAGCAATGAATATCACTTACGACAGCGCTTTACCAGTAATTTCATTATATCTGTATTCTGAACTCAGAGAATCGGGCTACAAGAATGTTAAGACTGAAAATTCAGGCACTTAGTTTAGGATAGTTCACCATTTAAACAGCCCAACGACGTTTTCAGCTGGATTTCTTTTATGGGTCATTACAATTAGAATAACGTGTAAGAATGAAAATATGGTTTTTTCTGAGATTTGGGAATTTGGCTGTATTCAGAGCTAAAATGAAAGCATTACATTTTAAATACTATCAGAGTATGTGTTTTTAAACTTACCCACGAAAAGACATAACAAACAAAAACACCTAGCAAGTCAAAATGGTAGGTTTTGACAGCATGACATTTTCCAGTTATTCTTATAATGTTGGCAAAATTCAACCAATTTTTAAAGGACTTTCAATTTTCACCAAATTGCCTATGCTACAGAATACAATTCTGTTGAATTTCTAATCAGTGCAAATACCAGAAGTCCTCTGTAGGATAGTAATGATGAGGGTAAAACACTGAAGAACTGAATTCTACTTTGCTTCTGCCAGTCAGTCATCTGCCAAGCTAGGCAATAAGCAATCACTCAGAAAGTCCACAGTGAGCCACCCTGTGTTCCTCATTTTCTTGGCACCAACTGAAAGATCTGTGATCTGACATTCAGGGGTGTTGTAGCATGGAATAAGAACATAGTAAACACTTTATTCTCACTATACACTCCAAACAGCTAAGTTATAAATGTCTTATCTTGGCCAATATTTCCAGTCATTTTAGGCTCTGAAACACAACTGATTCTTATACCTCATTCACCTTTCCTTGCCACACTTTTCTATTTGCTGAACAAAATATCTTCTTAATATCTATTTGATTTTTTTTTTTTTAAAATGAACAATCTAGGTATCAGTAGAACATAAAGCAGAAACCTTTAGCATATTTGTAATGGTGAATATATACATAATTTAAAGAAATAATTAAAATAGTAAGTAGCAATGTGTTTATTTGACAAATATCTACAAAGCATTTGCTCAACACTATTTTAAACACAAAGGAAAACTCAGTCCTATTTTGACTAGCTAACATTTAAAACAAACACAGATAAAGACAAAATGCAATGCTTACTCTACAGAACTGTATTTAGGCAAATGTATTTGACTAATTTAAAGTAACATGCTTCTCAATAGTTTCACTTGTGTAGATTAACAACATAGGCTTTTCTGGAGAAATCGGATACTGACATGTTAACTCAAGTGTCAAACGCAACAAAAATTTAAGTATGTGGTTCCCATTGCCACCTCCACAACAGTGTTCTACTTTGATCTGTCAGGTAAAATGATACTCTACTCACTTCTCTTAATGTAAATAAGCTCTATATTTAACTATGGAATTGTAATTAGATCTGCCAGTAATTATTAATGAAAGTACCTACATTTTATGAGTCAATTAAAACATAATCATTATAATACTATGGTAAAAAGCCCTCTTGGCACAACATATTTTAGAAGAAACTAGAGCTCTGTAACTACTATTATAGGTACCATTACCTGAATTTGTAGTTTATCCCTTGTTTTCAGCTTTAGGATGCATGCAAGAAATAAAGGTGTTTCTGTCTTCAACCTTACTGAAATTCATTGGTGCTCAAATGCCCAGACTTACTGAAAGTAAGTGCTAATAAAAAGGCATAAAAACTTATCAGTAGCAAAATAATTTTGTTCCATATCAATTCCAATGTTCTAAAAAGAGGACTTTTAAACTATTGGCTTTTAGTGGCTTTATAACTGATATGATTACCTAGAGTTTATTAGCATAATTGGTTCTTCCCTCACCCTGACTGTTGTTGAGCAGAATTTACAGTAAATAGCAATGAGAAAACAGCTGCATGGGACTCTGTTTCTCAGAGCTTTATCTCTGTCATTGAGAATTCTTAGCATTTAAGCAGGCATGACTCTCTGAATCCCCATGTTTGTATTTTGCTTCCACAGTCAGTTGCAATAGCCGATTTCTCCATCTCTCTCTGCTTCTCTTCTTCCTTACACTGCTTGCTCTCAGTTTCCAGGTACTCTAGCATTTAGTGATCTAATTATTTCATCCTCCTTTGGTTTTCCTGCTGTTCTGTATGCTTTTAGATAAAAGCACTTCAGGTAATCAGTTTGGCTTGTCTTTGATGCACTAGATTTCTAGTAAGCCAACTATGATTTTATGAATCAAATCACTTGTTCTTGACTGAATATTTGCTGGATGCTGATTTGTTAAAACAATTTTGCTTTCAAACTTTGCACAATTTGAACTTTATCTCTGTACTGCTAAATTAATTTTAACTTCCTTTATCCTACAGCTGCCACAAAGTTCTGATATTTCATATAAGGTTAGTTGGATACCCAATACTACGTGGTTTAATCAGAGATGTAAAAAAGTGGAGAAAGTGCAAGCACAGCAGGACTGTGGCTGCTGAGCAGTGAAGACAAACTACTCTCCGCTAGAGGTTAGACCTTTGGAGGTACAGGATAGAAATAGGTATGAATGCCCAGGACGGATATGGGAAAGAACTGCAGTCATGAGATTTCAACTTTTGGGAACATCTATAGCTGCCTTTCACCTTGGAGTAATAATCTATAATAAATGCTGCCTTGTGGGCAGTTGTTTAGTTCAGGCCACTGTAGCTGACTAGATACGTGGCCTCATAGAGACACAAAGACATTGAATAACATGCTGCATGGCAAAGCTGGTGTAGACCACAAGTTTAGGATGTGGTAAAGCCAGTTGTCTCTCTCTCAAATGGTATAGGACAGAGATGTGTTCCTCTTCAACCGGAATGTGATTTTTGCTTAAATTTACATTTGCAATGTAGCACGTAGTTATACTATCCTAAGTGGCCTGGGTTTGAAGTTGTCTGTTTAAAGATTATGAAAATTAAGAGTTGGTGATTTGTAGAGAACATTTTGTGTGGTTGGAAGAAATACAGCAAGTAATTAGGAAATGAGACAGGAAAGAGGCTCAAATTACTCTTATAACATTCAACCAGAATAACTGGAGAAAAGATCCTAGTTTATATTCAAACCCATTAGTCATATGATGTTAAGAAAAGATGCTGAAACTTGAGATTCCAATCACAATCCAACCAAGGTCTGAAAAGAAAAAGGACAAGATGGGGAAGAAAGGAATAGCTCTAATTAAAGAGCTGTATATTCACACAATTGGATACAAAGAAACAATATTTTTCTTTTTCCAAGGCCTGTGCTATGTTTGTGTTGAGAAAAGATGCAAGATTAAAGAGGTCCTTGAGAAAAGGAGGACATGATCTTTTATAATAGGGGGTAGTTAGTTAGAAGCTATTGCTCATGCTCAGCCATTTATTAGCTTTTACATTGTTAGCTAGGGAAATTCTTTTGGGTCACTATGTATTTTTGTTTGGGTGAAGAAACTGGGCACTAAAAGAAGGGCCTAGAAATTATTAATATATTGTTGAGTTTTTTGGTAGACTAGTGAAGGAACTTGTTAGTCTACTTGAAAATTTATAGTCAGCTAAGCTTTTCTGGGTACAGCAACTCTTATTTGTGTATGTCTGATTGAACACAAAAGGCTTTTATCACTTTATAATGATGGAATTAAATGTGTAAATTTAATACTCCATAGTAAACATTGTGGGTTTTTTTTTTTTACTTTTTTTTTTTACTTTTTGTTTTTTACTTTTTTTTTACTTTTTTTTTTACTTTTTTTTTTTAATTCAATAAGATGTTAGCTGAATGCAGTGCTCGCTATTAACACTTCATCATTCTTCTACTGCTGTGCATCCTCTTGTTCCCTGCATCTACAACACTTGTAAAGCTATGCAAGACCCTCACTTCAATGTATCAACCAGGTACTCTACTACACCTGCCAGGTGCAGTAACAATTCTACAATAGCAAAACAGTATCTATGGATTCATTAGGTCTCACACTCTTAGCACCAGATTGTGACCAGATATAAAATAGGGTTACATTAAATGTGGATTTGATAGGCAGAATAGAATGGGAATTTCTTTAGGGTACTTAGGATACTAAACCACCGCAATTCAGAGTACGGATCAGATCCACTGTATAAGGGCTGCTAAATAAACATGGTTATTGATTCTGCTGTTAGAGTTCTATGTTAGAACTGGTTACCCTTCATGTCAACTTATTATTTTAACTAGCATCAATTAAACATTGAACTAGCTAAAGTAGGTAACGAGACATGTATCTTGTAATAGAGATAAGTGTTTGGGCCAAGACAGCTCAGAAGTCACAAAAAGTTCAAACAAACAGTTCTGAAAGTTTCATTACCATATTCATTTCCATATTTTACCCAGTTCAACGTTTTTTTCAAGCATGCATCCTTCTACAGACGGAGAAGTTAGACTTGACTCTGTTCAATCATATACAGTAGAAGGAGAAAAAGCTATCTGTTTGTGTCTGTCTCCTGAAGAAAGGAAGTTTGCTTTATGCTCATTTCCTTCCTTGAAAAATAGATGATAATGGTATGTGTATGTAGACAAAAAATAGGTAATTACTGCTCTACCTGAGGAAAGAAGAAATGACTGAGCAGTAGACAGAGTGGATGAATCCTGCCTCTACTGAAAAAGCTCTCCTGAGGGAGCTCAAAATTTTAATGTGAACATATCAAGAATTCCTTCATATTTCCCAAAACTCTTCGTAGCTACCTTCTGTTACACAAAATAGTGCTACCATGTCATTCGACTTTTAAATGTTGGGAATAGAATTAAAATCTATTTCCCTGCTTTGATTCAACTCAATCAAGCTCTCATTTTATTTTGTTGATTAGTTGCAAAAGGCTAATATTGCACTTTGAATGCACAATGCTTATGCCAGTGAAGTCAACTAGAATGCATGAGGTACTACTCTGCCTAGGGATGGTGGGGTCTGCATGTCAGTGGAAAAAATGAGTGGGGCAGAACTTGCTTTTGTTTAGCAGGGTTTTCTATGTATCCTCAAAGATAATTCACAACTGTGACTGTTCATTCAACTCCTGCTCAGATTTTGGCCAACACAGCTCATGCTAAGGCCTGATGTATGCTGGGAGAGGCATTATTAGGTCAAAGCAAGAGCACCACATAGGCAAGACAGGTGGCCAGAAAGAGCTAAAAGGCCATTATGCAGCCATTACCACCTGCAGATTGCTGTCTCCTGCAGTCATCATCTTTGCATACTGATTGGCTGGCAGTTTTATCAGAATCTGCTAACTCATGGAAATGGTATAGACAAAACTTCCATGCTGGAAGGCATAAAAACATCAGCTTACCCAAAAAGCTTTTGAAGCAGATCCAACAGCAGCTGGACTGCTGAGGCTTTTGTGCTTCCTGGTGTGATCTAGGGGAAACCTGCAACATGACTGAGGAAGAAGGATGAGCACTCTCATAGTCAGCGGGGTAACTATTTTGCTCATAGGTTCACAAGTTAAGAGTTATGCGTTATAAGCGATGAAATCTCATGATTTAGGTGGTGAATAAATGAACTTATGCGATAGACTAATCTGTGCAAAGGGGATTGAGCCCTTGTTTGTCAAGTTTGTTATATTTCTTAATGAGCTCATAAAATAAAGTTTAATTTACAGAGTACATTGTTCTGTAAATTTGAGAGATCCAAATGGACCGTGACAATGAACAAAAAGAAAAAGAAATTAAACAGATAGTTTATCCCCTGAAAATTACTTTTGTATCTCCTCTAGTTCTTCCATCAGTTACTGTTTTCACTTTCTTTGGGCTCCCACCTGTGTTCAACTGGCATGCAGGCAGGTGAATTTCCCTCAGATGTAAACAGAAATGTTGAAGGTGAGTTGTTATGCACCTAAACATGCCTGATAGTTTATGGCCACAGTCTGAGGTAATCCAGCTGAGATCAGAATACTGCAGAGGAATAATTTTTAAAGCACCTGAAGGACTTCAGTCTTATTACCTTTTAAATTTAGCAATTTAAACTTCAGGCATTTTTCTATCTTAAAATATTTTAGGGATCTCCACTCAGATTGCAGTGTTTTGCTCTCCAGCCACCTACTGCAGTGCTTTCACTAACGGACTTGCATCATCTTGAAAGCTGCAGCAGGAGGATCGGCAGCAAGGGCAGATCAGCTCCTGAATGTAGACTTTTTTAACCTAGGTTAGGAGAGGCTGGGCAGCTGAGTCTCTGAAATTGCTGTCTCCAGATGCTTCAGATAGGTGGGAAGCAGAACTGAATGAAGTGCCTACATTTATCTGAGTTGCTGGTTTAATGGGTGAAAGGAAAGAAATACAGACAGAAAGAGCCCTGTCTAAAAACAAGAAAACCAACAGTCAAGACAGGCTTCTGAAGCTCTAATATGAAGAAAAAAATGCCTGCTCTTAAACATAAGTTCTCGTTTGATTTTTAAAAGCTGTGTAATCCTTAGTAGGGAAGTACTACTATACTTAAGACAGATCAGGAAACAAACTGTACAGATTGATTGTGATAAAAGTAAACTTTCATACAACACATTATGTTTTCTTCCTAACTGAAGCCCCTTATGTCATCTAAAGGTTTTTAGCAGATTATTAGTTAAATATTAAGCAACTATAGCAAGTTGAATAGAAAAATTAGAATGCTAAAATCAGTGCAACTGAGAACTGATCATTTGACAGGTCATGTGAGTAACCTGGAAGATGAGTTGAAAATTGTTAAACAGTTGATATTGAGCAGACCAAGAACATATTTTAGGCTAGATGGCTCTTTGGTTTTTGCATAGGAAAGAGCAAAAATTTCCTCTTAGTCTCATGGGGAATTATCTGGACTTTAGTTGGGACAGTTGAATTTCAAAAAGTTACTCCCCTAAGATGTTTATGGCTCTTTTTATTTTATTTTCAATGTTTCCAGAAACTACAGGGTCTAAGGAATGATCCCAGATTGGGTGGTCACTTGGTTGAATATGGCAGAGAATGTGAGTCACCTAAACAGTCAAATCTTAGATATGCTTATGTACATACTCCATATTGACAGGTTTTCTGGGGAAGGTGCAGACATGGAGTGCCTGCCTTGGGCCTGAGGAAGTGTGCAACACTTGGGAGCTCTAACAAACATTTGGGTTTTTATGTTCTCTTCCCCTAACCCATATGCTTATGTACACTATAGATAGGCTGCTAAATGATTTTTGGCAAGACTGAGGTTCTGCAGTAAATTATTGCCTCAGAAATGAGGCAGGACTATAGAGGGGAAAAAATTGCAGTAAATATTTCCTTCCTAGGGAGCTCCTCTGTAAGAGGATTCACCTTCCAGTCCTGGTTACTAACTAAGATTTTTGAAGAAGCCAGAGTGTCTTCAAAAGGCATGTCTCTGCAATGATGTTTCTATCATATATTTTCTTTTGAAAGGCCTCATTGATTTAATCAACAAAAAACCCTACTTATTGAAACATGAAGCACAACAACATACCTGAGCATACTGTTTTTTCTAGCCAGATGAGTGAAAAGTGTTTTTTTAACATAACTGTATGTATGTAAATCAACCTGTCATACTGCCAAACAGATTTAACGCCTGCTGTTTGCATGTTCTTTCCAATAGCTCTGCTTATTGTTTTATAAATGTTAAACAATGAGTCAATATTCCCTGAAAGCTGACACTGGCTTTTGAAAAATACATGCATGTCTCATTCATGTTGTGGAGTCTATACTAGGAAAACACAATAAATTTGAAGGTGATACAGTGGAAGCAAATGCTGTAAGAAGCCAAAAACAATTATTTGTATCAGAACACAATTTTTTATACTAGGCATATGAAATTAAAACTTATCAATGTACATGGCATGACTTTACCTGTATTTTTAAGTGAAGAGATATGCAGTGAGGTATTTATGTGCAGAATTATTTAAGCTGGACACACGTTTGTTCAGGAAACTTATCAAGTGTTTTATTCTGAATTTTTTGCTAGCAGTGGAATGAAATTGTTGTTTTACAGATTTTGAGTTTGTTTATGTCATTAACCATTATATCAAGTCTAGTAATAGTCTAAATCATAGTTTAACTAAAAATGTTCTATTACATCATCCATTAGAACAGTTTATTCTAAGAGGGAATTGTAACTTCTTCGATAAACACTTTTATATTAAGCAGAAATATCAAGATGGAAGGTTATATATCCATGTTTCAGAAACAAACATACATTCTACTAACCAACACTTCTATATTCTTATTCATGTGGAATGATTTTAAATCATAGTTTAACTAAAAATGTTCTATTACATCATCCATTAGAACAGTTTATTCTAAGAGGGAATTGTAACTTCTTCGATAAACACTTTTATATTAAGCAGAAATATCAAGATGGAAGGTTATATATCCATGTTTCAGAAACAAACATACATTCTACTAACCAACACTTCTATATTCTTATTCATGTGGAATGATTTTCATTCGTGTAGACATTTATTACCTATTTCATAGGATCACTTATTTTATCTGCCTGGCACTCAAAATAAGTTACCAGTTTGCAAGCAGAGGGAACTCACATCTGGTTTATTTTGCATACTGCAATTGGTTCTGTAAAATGATGAAAAATGCATAGCTGAAAAAAAAAAAACAACAAAGCCCTAACCCTTTATGTTTGTTAAAAAAAAAAATCATTGTTGTAATTTAAATACCAGTTTAATAATGAATAATCTACTTTGCTTACTTATATCATTATACTGATCTCACCTAGGACTTACATAGTGTATTTGAAAGTATTTATAAGCCAAGATGCTACTGGAGAAGTGACTTTCTGCTCCCTGTTATTCTTGTTGGTATTTTACATTGGAGCAAGGTGCTGCTGAGATATTAGACATACAAATCCTCAACTAATCAGCAAAATGCTGAGTTTGCAGGGTCTGAAATGCCTGCAGTACATTGAGCATACGTGGTGAGATTATAGTGAGCACTATAGTGAGATTATATACAGCAGTACATTGTAGAGCATATCCCCATTTTGCTTGAAAACCTGCTAAAATAATAATAACAAAAAAACCCTTCCTTGAACAATAAATAATCTCTGAAGATACATGGCTACAGCTTCATAGCTGATTCCTAGCATGAGAAGCAAAATCGTTCAACATTGCTTTTTTTTGCCTCTTGATCCCAACGTTGTGGGAGACAAATGACTCAAACCTGCCAGTTTATGATGATTGTTCAAGGACAAAGACTATTCTTTATAATAACGCTAAAGGTTTGACAATCTCAATACGTAATGAAATTCAGAGGTTAGGCTGGAGGATCATGTCTTATACCTCTAGATTTTTCCTACATTTTCAAAGCAGTGATTTAGGTCTTAAGCTATGTGGCTTAGCTACCCTGTTGTTACTTACTGTTGCAAGGTCACATAAAACAGTATGTAGTGTTACGTTTCACATAGCACACACTGAAATTTCTAGACTATTAAAACTGTTTTAATATAGTCTTTCTGAACTTTCCATTTCAAAGCAGTTCAATACAGTAAACAATAGAAAACCTTCCTGGAAATAGTTGAGTTTGGAAAAAAAACAGAGCTGTGGCTTTATCCTTTGTATGGTGGGAAGAAAGGATAACATGGAAGTAATTCCCCATCTTTCTGATTTTCTTGCTTCCCAGCAATTATGTTGAGGAAGAAAATTTTAGACACTATTCTTTGGTTTGAATGCATTTGACACAGTACGCATCAAAATTATTTCGAAAACAGTTGTGTCTAGATCTGTTTTAATCAAAGCATGCATGATATTATAAAAGGCAAACAGCTGTTAGGAGAGGGAATAAAGATTTTCAAGCTCTTTTTGGTTTTTTTTTTTTCGCAATTTGACATAGCTTATGCTGCTACTAGTATGTGAATCCTTTATATTCTGAATACTCTGCATGAAATTTTATAACACATCATACTGAGCAATCCAAGGTAAAGGGTACAAAATGTACCCCAGGTCCTTGGGGACTGTAAAACCCAGATTTATGTCCCTGGGGCCATGTGCCGTTGTGCAAATTTACTAGTGATTGACATCAAGGTGTACAAGTAGATTTTAGTTTCTTTGCTGTTGATTTAAGAAATGGTCTGGTTTTCTCATGAGCTGAATTCAGAATACTCTCTACCCAAAGACATCCTGCCAAAGACATTTATAAAATCCCAAATGTCCTCAGTGGTTTTCTGAAACATAATAGATAGAATGACTAGGACATTGTGCTGTTCTCAGTAGTCTATTTCCTCTCCATTTGCTGATGTCACACTGAGGTGTCAATTAAAGATGATATGTGCAAATCATTTAGGGTTATAAAGAGATAAAAGAAAAGGTTACAAAACAGGAGGTCATAGCTTGGCAATTAAGGAGGCAATAAATGAAGATGATTTATGGAGGGAAATTAGAGCAGATAGAAATGGAAGGCCCTGATTAATTCATTCATTTAAACACATTCTGCTTAGATGCGACAGAAGAGCCTCTCTGTAGAGTTGAACAGTACACTTTTAGGCACATTACCTGACTTGTATGACAAATTGTTTAGCTGAAAATAATGGAGCTCATTCTGAGATTGAAAGGTACATTTAACAATGGATAACTGTTAAAGATTCAATCCTGAGGTCTTCACATAAGGAAAAAGGCAGAGATAATGTAATACCCACACTGCAAAACATAGTGTCAAAGAGATCAGTTACCAAGCAGCTATTTGTGTGTCCCCCTTCATAAATGGGGAAGAAGCTGAGAAATACTGCCCAATGATCAGAAACTTGAGAAAATAAGTGGGATCAAGAAAAGGAGACAAATTTCTTTCTTCTGCAGTCCAAGAGAACTTGGCTGAATAAGACAGAGTCTCATTTGATCCCTGTTCACTTTCAGTTAGGTAGACTGGCAGATATGGTCTATTCCTCACACCCACTAATTCTTATCCTAGAAAAAGATCTGTTCAGAAAAAGACATTTAGCTGAGATTTGACCTGTCAGAGCCTTCTTTCAGATAGAATCATAGAATCATAGAATGGTTTGGGTTGGAAGGGACCTTTAAAGGTCATCTAGGCCAATCCCCCTGCAATGAGCAGGGACATCTTCAACTAGATCAGGTTGCTCAAAGCCTCGTCCAACCTGATCTTGAATGTTTCCAGGGATGGGAAATCTACCACCTCTCTGGGCAATCTGCTCCCATGTTTCACCGCCCTTATTGTAAAATATTTCTTCCTTATATCTAGTTTGAATCTACCTTCTTTTAGTTTAAAACTGTTACTTTTTGTCCTGTCACTACAAGTCTTACTTAAATGTCTGTCCCTGTCTTTCTTACAAGCCTCCTTTAAGTACTGACAGGCTGCAATAAGGTCTCCC
>NW_008795939.1:4800247-4840963 GCF_000699145.1 Aptenodytes forsteri
TGGTTGGCTTTCTGGGCTGCAAGCACACATTGCCGGCTCATGTCCAGCTTTTCGTCCACCAGTACCCCAAGTCCTTCTCAACAGGGCTGCTCTGAATCCCTTCATCCCCCAGCCTGTATTGATACCAGGGGTTCATTCGGTTAGATTAACTGGTTAGGTTAGATGACCTAACATCTTCATAGTCCTCTGCAGGCCCTGTGAGAAAAGTTTTGACATCCCCTGTCCAAAGGCAGAAACAGGGCTGCTCTGAATCCCTTCATCCCCCAGCCTGTATTGATACCAGGGGTTCATTCGGTTAGATTAACTGGTTAGGTTAGAACAGGGCTGCTCTGAATCCCTTCATCCCCCAGCCTGTATTGATACCAGGGGTTCATTCGGTTAGATTAACTGGTTAGGTTAGATGACCTAACATCTTCATAGTCCTCTGCAGGCCCTGTGAGAAAAGTTTTGACATCCCCTGTCCAAAGGCAGAATAAAACTAGAGACAACTAATTTTCCACAGCTGTTGCCCTAGTCCCGTTTGAGAATCAGCTGGCGAGAGCTGGAGGACGACCCTGAAAGCTGTTCCATGCAGCTTGTGAATGGGCCTGGGTCCCACCAGGGGGCTGTCTGAATTCTTTACTCCCTTCCTGTGGACTCAGCCCCCTTCCCACTGGTAGGCTGCTCTTCCCACCTACAGAGGAAAATCAAATTTGTCTTTGGTAAACAATCCATTAACCGGACCAAGGCAAAATTTGGAGCCAGAAGTAATGTTTTTAGCTAGACTGGTTGAGGTAACTGATAAAAACAAAAAAGTTTTTGGGTGCAGAACTTCTTCTTGATACCCCAAAATTTCTTTTTTCAGCTGATCCAAAGAAAGTTGTTTCCCCTCTGAGTAAACTTTGTCTCGCTGAGATCTTTAGGCCATGTTGCCTGCAACAAATCATTAATAGAAAGCAAAGAAACACTTCTGGGTAGAAAAGACACTGACTGAACGTAACCTGTACTGTAAATTTATAGCAATATCAATTATCACAGATATGATACAGTTTCTCTACTGTCTTACAGTTTAGGGAGCATGGTGGGTCATAGCAGTGTGAATTCATGGACTGGGACAACTCTTTTTTCCCCTTCCTCCCAAGCATGTTTTGTGGAATGTATCTTCAATTTGTTATTTTACTTAAGTAAATCTTGGGCTCGAAGACATATTTGATTGCCAGTGGGAGGCCCCATTGACTTCACCATCATACACATAAGCATATCAATCAACTTTTGGTTTAAATTTTACACGCAGTCATGATTATACATTAATTCTAGACCTTTCCAGTCAATTTAATAACTCTTTAATGGAGGTTGGTGCAATTATGGATGTTTGCCAGAGGTGGGGTCCCCAGAAGACATACACGGAAACCATTCTAGAACCTATAAGGGAAATGAAAGGTGATCTGTCTTAAGAAAATAAAAAAACCAAAAGAATATTCACTTACATTAAAACACATGCATAGTGTATATATATAAATAAACATGTATATGCATATATAGATATATATGTATGTGTGTGTGTATATATACGTCTTTATATATACATATATTATGTGTATATATGTTAACATGGATATTTCTCCTTTTCCTTATAAAACCCAGTTCTTCTATTCAATAGTAGTCAAGGGGGGAAAGGTTTTCAGAGAAATTTTTAACCCTGAAGCTTGAGCCTTTTCTTTTTCCTCCCTCCAGCTCTTCTGCCATAGATAACAAGCCATGAACATGTCTTTAAGAACTCTCCAGGTAGCCGACAGTGAGAGCTTTCAAGCTGCTCTGTTCATGTCCTAGAGTTGGTGTGTGACTTTTCCTGTCTCTCTTGTCACCTGAACAGCAATTTTGCTTTTTTGTTCTGATGAATTTCAACCACTTGTGAATAGGACTTTGCCCTTCTGGGATCTTCCCAATTACCCCCCTTCCTCTGCCCCTCCCATTTTATAGCAAACCTCACTGCAGTATTTGAAGCCATTGACACACTGTTTCAGCACATATTCACTTCTCTGCACAGAAAATCCCTTTGGGTCAAGAGTAAAACCCACTGCTTCCTTTTTATACCAAAGAGAATTCTTAAACTCTGCAGAAACTCTGCAATTTCTAAAGTCAGGGCAGAAAAAAATATTCACTGCTTTCTGTGGAAAGTCAAAATGTAAAAGAATAGGACTCTCTTGGATGTTCTGAACGTAGTTTTTCAACATGCTTTAAAACTGTATCATACCTAATAAAGCACAATACAGGATGTATGTATTCACCATTATTCCAAAGGAACTTTTATTTTTGCAAGGGTGGAATGAAACATGTTAAGGAACTTGGAGTCTGCAGTAGATGACCACGGGAAGTTATGTTACCATTTCAATTTGTATAGTTTTTGTTTTGCTTCTTGTGATAGTTGGGAGTGAATTCAGAACAAACCTTTTATTTCTGTTGTGCTCAGGATTTATGATTTTTATATATATATATATGTGTCAGAAAAAGAAATAGCAATGAAAAAGTTCATTGGTAGTAATAATAAACTAGTATCAGGATTATAGCAAACATACATGTTAGGTGCATCACTATGTGGAATATAAAATGACAAGATTAAGGTTTATTGGCTTGCCCTTTCTTCATATTAAGTGGATGATAAACTATGGATCAGGCTGTGAACTCTTTGCTTTTAACTACTGAAGCAAGTAACACTATCAAAGCCAGTTCAGTTACTCCCATGAGTAATGACTTACTGAATCAAGTTCATAAATAATTGACATCTACCACCTTGAAGCTTCCCTCTATACATGGTAAAAATTGTCACGTCAGCCAAAATAAATGGCTATAGAGATGTTTTTGGCAAAGATGATGAAATCCTTCACAAGTCAGGATAGCAACAACTGGCACGTACTGTGGAATTCTGAGGAAAGTCAGGCAGGATTAAGTTTTTTGCATTTTTACCTATTTTTACTTAACATAATAAAAATAACATTTCTTTCTGAATGCAACCTTGCTTTCAAAGGCATTGGCTAACATTTTCAATCTGATATTCTTAGCACACCTTAAGCTCTAGTCAATCTGTTTGAGCAAGGGTTATAAGCATCATACTACCATAGCAGTTAGCCTGACTTCTCCTATTACTAAAAAGAAAACCTTCAGTTTATCAAAGCTTTCCAAGATATTAATAGGATCTGCCAATTACGGATCCAGACAGATTGGTCTTCTTGAGATACAAAGAAACACCCAAGTGAATGAGAACCAAAGTGATTCACTAAATAAATGAGTTTTGACTGATTTTCCTGATCTTGCTACTCATAAACAACATGAGATTAGGACCGGGCAATTCTGGATTAGTTCCTAGTCTACTCTGTGAACTCTGACTCATCAATAGCACTTTCAGTCTTCTGCTTGGGTTTTACAAGTGTGGGTTAAGCACCCTTCCTTTGAGTTCTGTGCCTAGTCCCCTTAAGTTCTGTTGAAACTCTTACCGGTTAAATAAATCCATTTAAACACATTTATATCCAACAGTAAGTGTATGTTTAATTTCTCTGAGTTTCCTAACCTAAGTTGCTTTTGCAGATGAATAAATAGCTTCCCATCACAGTCAATATTTTCAATATAAGGCACCTTTACATCTTTACATTAGACTTCTCACTGGAGGACTCTACTATGATTTGTGAAACATAAATGTGTAGAATACACAATGTATATTGTGAATTAAATAGGTGGGAAAGGAAAGGTTATCCTCCAAGGACCAAATGTTCTACTGAAATTCATGAGTCATTCTGTATTGAGTTAGAAGTGCTGAGTATTTACACTAAAGCACAGGGATGTTCATCTTGTTTTTACCAGAGGTAATCTTGATCTTTTCTTTAGTTTGTCCACATCTCTGATAAGACAGCCAGCAGGAGTTTTACTGTTTCTAGACTAACAGCAGAGGAAATAGAAATATTACAGCTGCTGCTCTGCATGTGGTAGTCAATTTGAAATACTGCATTTCAGATTCCCACATTGACCTTTCAATTGCTATCCCCACTATATCAGACAATAAGAATATCCACAGGGTTATATTAGCTTTAGAAAAAGAAAAAAAAAAAACAAAACAACAAACAAACAGTGCAGACAATTTGGGGGTACAGGGATAAATGCTTTTATTCACTTTTTTCCTCAAATCTGTGAAATTGGTGGGCTTTGAATTTATGAAGCAGAAAAGTTTCCTTGCTTATTTGATGTATTTTAGTCTTAACATGTTTCCTAAAGTTGTTCATTCGGGAGTCTTGCCTGTGCTTTAGAAAGTCCTCTTCCTTCTACTTTTCAGTAGACAACTGCCATGAAAATCTGTGCTTGGTAGAGCAATACAGTTTCCATGTCCTTGACAAAAGCTCCATCTTTTAGATGTACTGATGGGCTGCCGGTTACCTTTTTTCACTCTTCCCTTAAGGGTCATCCTTACAAGCAACTACTGTGTAGCTATACTTTACTATATGTTATTGCATTGTTAGTATTTTCACACTGGAGACTGTTATGATATGCTACAGGTTAAGTTTTTTCTGGGCTCCTCAGTGTGTTGTCTTCTCAAGACAACCTATTAGTAACTTGAAATTGACTCTGCAGGGGAAGAGGCACTGTGCAGTGTTTGGAAATACGTAAGCTACTGGTAGGGCAGCAGCAGAAAGGGGCACCAGGGATGAGAAAAGCTGGCTTGAACTGATGCTTAAAATTCTTCTGGTGCCCTTTCCTTCACCAAAACATATCCATACCTAGTTACTTGATTGCATATTTTTGCATGCTTGCATGATTGACTGTCTTGTTAGCTACTCTGCTTCTTGGTAGAGATCAGAATGACATTACTGGAGCAATTGCTATATAGTAATATGTTTTAAAGGAACAACTAATATCCATAAGCTGTAAAAGAATAATAAAAATATGATTCAAGAAAACATTAAACACAGGGGTGAACTGGATGGTTTAATGTAGCAAATGATTTAACACATGGTTTAGACACAACAGTGGTCATGGGACTCTGAAAGGAGGTCTGTGACATGATGCAACAGTCAGTTTGAAGTTCATAGTACTTATTTTGGATGCTTAGTGAATATTTACAATATATATTATGGGAATACTTCTTCTGGATATTTAGCACATATTTAGATTATATTTTATGAGAATTACTACTATGGGATGATTGGACTCATTAAGGAAGAGAGGTTGGGGATGTGGAAGGTGCAGAGTGTAGGACAAAGAGAATTGAGAGTGACCTGGGGAAAGGAATAGTGTACCTGGGGAAGCATGACTAAACGAGAGAGGAAACAGTGGAAGACAGATCTACTGAAATCATACCACTGAAGAGGAAAATTTGCTTTGCCTGCATTTCTTTGCCTGTATTTCTTTTTCGGGGGGGTTGTTTGTTGTTTTGGGGTTTTTTTTTGTGCTGGTGGTATTTTTTTCCTGCAGGACCAGTTTTTTTGAAGAAAGCAGAGTTACAAGAAAAGTTTGAAAAGCATATTTGGTTTTGACATAGATAATAGTCACCAGAAAGAGAAAGGGAGGTGAAAACTTGGCAATCAGAAGCTTGAGGCAGGGTAAGAAATAAAGGAAGCAGTGAGAGAAATTGAAATTGCAAATCGTGAAGAGGGTCGAGCTGTACAGGAGATACCTTAGAGATGTATTGGAAGTAGTGCTTCCTAGCTGAAAGACTAGAGTTAAATAAAAGTGGTGTATTAGGAAGGATCTGCATGTGATGAATGTGCTTTCTAGCTTAGACCAAGATTTAAAATCCTGTTCAGAGGAGCAGGTTTCTGTAGCAACTGCTTAAATTGTAGATGCCTTGCATGCAAATCTGTTTGAAAGTCAGTGAGAGGCGCTCCGGGGCTTGAGCTTCACAAAACAGCCAGAGATGTTAGTAAAATAAAATCTAGTGCCTGTGGATTGAAGGATTTAAGGACTCTCACAGTGAGAATAGCAATGAGGGGATGTCCAAATGGAAACATTCACACAGAACATGTTTTGGTTATGTGCTGTGAGGATTTCAGCACTGCCTGCTTGAGCTAGCTTGGATGAGTAGGGACAAGATTAATGAATATCTTTTAGCAGGCCATATGTCCTTCATAACCATACAAAGTACTCTAAAAAGCCTCCTGGAGGCAATGTTGCAACCTTGTACTTGGGGAGGGGATAATTTATTTCTGTTATGCTTAATCTGTGCTTTCACTCCAAATCACTTCCTAATGAAATTCATAAATGTTCACAGTTGTTACATCAAAATACCACATTTTAAATACTGCTGTTTAAATTACAAAGTCAAGCAAAAAAATCTGGAAAAAAGACAGATTAAAGAATGTGGCTGCAAACTTAATTTGGCTCCCTTCTGACTATATAAAAATGCATTCTTTAATTTTGTGATCCCCTGTCCTCTTCTGCAGTTGTGAACTACCTAAACATGAAAAGTTTGTTATGGTAGCAGGCAAGTCAGTTTAGTTGCTTGGAATTGTTTCCATAGTCAGAATTTTAGGGAGAACTTCTAAGATTTTTTTATCCCTATCTCCATCCTTCCAAGAAAGTACTTTGAAACAGATAGACTTACCTCACTTTTATATCTATGCACTTAAAACATACCTGTATATGTGGGAGGATTTGAAAGAATATTTAAATATTTTAAATACCTTAAAAATTTTAAATAACCTTAATGTTAAGGGCTTTTTGTGTTAAGAGGTGCCAGGGTTTCATGGCTCTGTTGGGGGAATGAAGGTTGATGCTATCTCTGCAGAGATTTTTATTGGTTGCAATGGAAAAGTTGGGATACATTTATTATTGCTCTCTGTGAGGAATTTGAGGAAAACATATTCCAAAGTAATATGGTAATTGTTGGATGATTTTTCAAGTAAATTCCTGCACAGGCTTAAGTGTTTGGAGTTAAGTGAGATATTTATCTGCAGCAAATGTATCTTCACAAATAATTGTAAAGGCTTCTAAGAAAATAACAGAAATGTCATGCATGAACATGACATTGCCTCAGAGTAAGCTGTAGTGTTTCTGTAGTCAGTATATTTTGACATTGATGCCTTTGCTGGAGCTGGCTAGTGCAAGTTATTTGATATGATACTGTTTCTTTTCCTGTGTGTGCTTTGTTCTCTCAGTCTGGTGAATACATTTGAATAATATGTTTCTGAGATAGTTTGGTAACATCTAAATTTATTTTGTGAAAGAAGGACATCTTCAGATGCTTAGATCATCTAGGCATCAAAGTACAGTGAAACCATAGGATTAAGATGAAACTATTATTTTTTGTAGATTTCAAGATGTATAACACGACCACCTGTGATTCCAATCAAAGTTAATTGGGGATTTGCCTTTCTCTTGAATAAGATCAGAATTCAGCTGTGTATTGTTTATAAATGTAAATGTTATACAAAAGAGCAGTATTGCATCTATTGAGACAGTTCTCCAATACCTCCTTCTTTCAAAATGTCAGTCATATTTTTTTAAAAAAGCAACAACAAATAGCAAGTTTTTTTCTAAAGGCCAACAGAATAATTCAAACTATTTCTCCTGATAACAGTGTATAAAATAGAATATCAGGGTTGTTTGCTTCCATGTCAAAACCACATAATAGCAAAAGATATAATGAAATACAAGTGTTTATTTCTCTTAAGGCTTCAACCATACTATGACTTTTCTAGAGATTAACTGCATGAAAACACCATTTTAAGACAGTGTTCTTGTTTTTTTCTAAACTTTTTTCTTGAAACAAAAGGTAATGGTTGAATAGAGTCTACTATTGAATTCAGCTAGAGCTATCAAATGTTAATCAAGAGTTTTATGCTATCAGCTGGTGACCTCTTGTTTATTTGATGTACTGTCTTTGAAAGGATGACATGAACTGCAGAATACACACTTGTTAATGATCATTATTTTAAGAGTGGACAGTGGTTGTAACAGCACATTCTTGTAGCTAGCTTATTTTGAAAAGAATTGCACACTCGTTTACTGCAATTAGAATATTGTGTAGGCATTTCCTTGGCATCCTGATTAAAATGACTGGGGCAAGATATTTCAACTGTCTACATACTGCATGATTCAAGAAAGCATGTCTGTAAATATTCTCATCATTTCTAGATCAAGAATAAAGTGTCACTATCAGACTGGATATTCAGATGTGGGTTCTTTAAGCATGGTGTTGGGGACTTAGATTCAAAATTTGCAGCACAACTAATTCTGGTAGCATATAACTTAAGGGAGTTTATGCAGTATGAGGTAGGGAGATTCTTTAATAAGTTGAAAACTTTATAACATTGTGTTAGAGTTGACAGGAAAATGTTTCTCTGAGAGCCCTGATAATGAAGTTCCTTTCAACATTAATGTTTACAGTCCCTGTTTTATTATTTATGGGATAACTCTCAAGAAGAACCCCACAGGGAAAATACTGTTAAGTTGAATAATTATTCATCATGAAATCCCTATTAATTCTTAACACTTAGTGCTGTGGGTACAATAAACATGGTGTATCTATTAGGCTGATTTTAAAATCATGCATGCTAGAGTAATGAATAGAACATTTAATAACAATAAGTAGGTTAACCATAGCATTTACTCATCAGAAGGACTGTCATTGTCTCAAGCCATTATAAGCTGTATAAAAGAGAGATGGAACCAGATTCAGAATTTCAAGTCTGGGGTAATTCCATTGACTTTAATGGTCCCGTGGCCCAAGTAAATTATTAGTGAGGTAAGAGCAAATTAAAAACATCCAGAGCACTATAAAAGTCACCCCAGTTGAGAGTATGTATTAGCTGTCATTCACCTGGAGGTGATTATGCTGCAAAGACAAGCAATGGGTTTTGCACACTTGCTTTCTCTTCCCATTTTCATGAATGTTTCGGGACAGAATACCTTTGTTTTGCTTCTGCTGACAGCTTGCTTTGATGTTCTTTTGATGAGCGCAAACATTTTATTCAGTTTCATTAGTCCAAGTCAAGTCCTTAAAAATACACAACTTCATATGTGCGTGTGTGTACATACGTATATGTACATATGTATCCTGCAAAAACTGTATGCACAAATATCTCTGGCACAAACCTCTTTTTCATGTTGCCATTCTAGTCTTCTCTGATGTAGAACTGGAAGCCCACTCTGAACCTTTTGGAAAAGTCAGTTTGAACTGGATGCTGGCCATATGGAAGATGGTCATAACTCACACTAAAAGGGGATGATACAGTTAGTCTACTATGGACTCAACAGGCCTATGGACTATAACACTTTATGAACAATATCTCATAAACATACCCATCTGTCCTACCTAGGTGTTTCTGCATTCTTTTCAAGGCACTCACATCTCTTCTCATACCTAATGGTTTAATATTCTTCCAGAATTGTTTTCTGTCCGTATTTGATATACATATGCATGATTATTTTAATGAATTTATTTTTTTTCAAATTTGCTGTTATAGGGCTGAAAGATTTTTTTATAACTATCCCGTGTTTATCTTCTTTCTTTTCTCAGCAGGTGGAGCAGTTTGGTCAAGGGTTGTTAAAATTGCAATGTTCCTGTCTGAAATTACTATTTAGCTTTTTTTCCTGTGTTGCCCTCACATACCAGGAAGTTCAACATTATACGATATCAATGGTACCCAAATCATATTAACCAAACCGAAACAAAAAACCTTCAACTGATACACTGTTTCCTCTGAATGTTAATATGAAAATTTGCACAAACACAAAGCTTATAATTTTTCATCAAGACAACTATCTAGAGTAGGATTCTGCTATAGCCTGGGGCCTAATGAGCTTGGTTTGTTGCACCTGCTATGCCATCCCAGACCAAAGCACTTTCTCTGAAGCTCTACACCACAAGCTGGCCTGTGATCACTCCTGCACCCTGTACAGTGCCCATGGTTCAACACAGGCCTCAAATACCTCTTGCAATCCCAAAGAAAACACCTTCCATAGCCTCTTCAGCTGCTTTGCCCTCACAGAGCAGGTAGTTCAACAGCTCAGGATGGAAGGAGAAAACAGTTCATCTTCCCTATCCCACTGCTTTCCTGGCCCAAGTGGCCCTTGGAGAAATGCATGCTGAAATTTTGGTGACAAGTTTGTAAAAGCTTAGAGAGCTGCAGTGCCTCCAGGGAATACCTGTGTCCTTTGTTGTATACCTTCTCTGGGCTCCACACAACTTTTCCTGCTATGCTGCCTTCTATTTACTCCCAGCAGGCAAGTCCAGTGAAATGTGGAATATTCTTATAGGAGAGATAACAGAAACATAAAATGTGTCTCTCTTTAGATTTTGATATGTCATCTTCTCAGAGCTGTTTCCTCCTGTCAGAAATCTGAGTCTGTCAGTTCTGTTTGCCCAGTACTAAAAACCTCTTTGGTATCCTTATGGTACAAAAACTTCTTTGTGTAAACAAGTCTTGGCCCTGGCACTTGCTATTTTCCTCACAATATAGATTTGTCAAATAAAGATATTGATTTCTATTCTTATTTAGCAAAGAATTTTTCTGTGTGGGGTTTTTTAAAATTATTTTTATTTTAATACAAATATTTGCCATCTGTTGAAATGTCCTGTCTTCAGAAATGAATTAATTGCCATACTTGGTTCTTTTTGCTATAGAAAATACAAACTCTAAAGCACCAACTTCTCCCAGACCTGTAGTTATTTTTCCAGTTTCCTCTCTTGAAATCTAGTATTTCAAATGCTCTTTTGATCTTGCTTACATCTTGGTCCTGGGAAAAAAAGAAAAGAAAAGCCAGTGTTCAGGTGATTGGGAATTTTCATTTGCATTTTAATGGCCTCTTTTCTAGTGGATTTGCTTATGTTTCCCTGAAGTGGTACAAAATAGGGCAATTGTTGTTCAACTGTGGCTTTAAAGATGCAGTGACCATTTAAAAAATGTAATTTCAGTGTAACAATAATTCAGATTGGTTGCATACATGATTTTTCTACAGGCAGATTTCAGACCTTCTCCCTGCCAAGTTTAGCCTTATTTTATGCCTGCTTGGGAATTATCCATACCAAGAACTAGATTTCTGTTAATGCCTCCTTTCTTCCTGCAATGATTTGATGACTTTGTGGAAGCATGTTTCATTTTGTGAGTTGTTTACAAACAAATTTAAACTGATTGTGTTTGGTTATTCATCATCTTTTTGTTTATAGTGTGTTTATCAGCTAAGTAGTATGAAAGTCTTTCCACCTCTTGATTTGATGACACAACATTTTATGAGCAGGAAATAAGCACTTCTTGTATCAATTACAAAGCTGCATTATTTTTTCTTTCTTGGAGATGCCAATTTTTTTTTGCATGTGACCATTACGATCTTGAGAGGAATAACCATATGGCATGTTTGTAACTGGAACTCATCCCACAGAAGAACTGTGAATAGAGTTGGGGGAAAAAAAAGGAATTAGAAAGTTTGAGAACCTGAATAGTTTTTAATACTAACTACTGAGCCTTAGCTGTTGATTTCCCTATACACATTGTATTAAGAGTTATCTACTCAGGGAATTTATTCCATGGTAAACTGGGGTGCAAATTTACAGTACACTGGTTATTCTGCATTAACTCCCTGTGAGGAAACAGCGTGAGGCAACTTATTCTACCTTAAAAGCACCTCGCATAAAGGTGCTCTTAGTACAGAGGAGTTAGTGGACTGTAAATTTTAACCCAAGCTTATTAACATTAAGCTGTCTGAATAGATAAGGCCTTATTTGTCTGTCATTAATTTTCAAACATCTCTGTGCTAAAGACTCGTCACTGTTGGTTTTCTACAGTCACAGTTATAAACTCCTTGGGTTCGGGTCTGTGTTTATACAATGACTGATATATTTGTTGACTATTGACGGTCATCCTCATCCCTCATAGTGATCCTCATATGCTATGCAGTACCAACAGTGGGCTTCATATGTATAGTAAATATAATAATAAGTGGTACGCTTTCAGATGTGCTCCACTAAAACCAGCAAACACTAGGTACCAAATACTTTTGATGTTCTTGACCTGGGAGTTTGAGAGCTATCTCCATTACAAGCTAAGCCCAAATCATGCACTCAAACTCCTCCAAAGTTTGAGAAAGTTAACATTGCAACTTGTGCCTGTCTCAAAATGTAGTCAGTGATTGTCTTCTATTATTTCCAAAAGAAATTTGGAGTCTTAGTAGACAGGAAGTCTATTGAGAATGATTGGGAAACATTTATTCCATGGTAAACTGGGGTGCAATGGTTAGAACGACTTTTTTGTGTGGATAATGATCTGTATGAATGATAAGTATTTGTAGAGTAAGTACAGTTTCCAGCTCTGACACTTTGAACACTCTTGATTCTTTTCCCTCTTCAGAGTTCAACGGATTATAAATCCACCACAAAGTTTGTCAGTACACGGAAGTAAAGAATAAGAAGCTAGAGATGGTCTAGAAATTATTTTAATGTGAATGTCTTTTGACAAAGAACTAGGAAAAAGGGAATGTAAACCTTTTTCTCTTTTCCCTCAAAGTAATGGAAAACGTTTTCTTGCAAAACAGAACTGTTTTTATTTTTGTTAGAAATCCCATGTTTGGTAAAAATCTTTTGGATGAATGGAAGAAAACAGAACCCAGTGGTGTTTCATGATGGGAACTGAATTTAAGGTATATTAATGTTTCACAGAAAATAATAGAACAAAGACTTTCCTTTCTCAAAGTTTTGTAATTTTTTTCTTGAAGTGTAAAGCTAAATGTCAGTTGCAAAAATCTATTCAAATATTAATTGATTAACCAGCATTCCATTCCTTTCCTTCTGATTAACTGTTCTATAAAGCTTCCTACATAAAAAAGGAAGTGTTAAAAAAAAAAAAAAAATGTATTCCAGGCCATTGCATTGAAATCCAAGAATGACACATGCTTCAAGCCAGCACGGATCCTGACTCATTGTTTGTAGCTGAAAAGAATCATATAGGCTTTGTGTCTTAGTGATATCCTAAGGAGATAACTAATAAGAAATAATATATATTGGTAACCTTCCTGGAATCACTTTAGTTTTCAGAGAACGCTCTGGGTTTGACAGCTCAGGGAAAGGGCAGGAGCAGAGAAAGAGTGTAACATAAGTCTGAACACTGCTTTGCTGGTTCTTTGTTTTTTCCTTCTCAGTGTCTGTTATAAGTAAAAATACATTACCATAGATCTTTTAAACCCAGACCAGACATTTGAACTGTCATTTTCACCTCTGATTCCCATCAAGGTTCACAAATCTTTTTATAGGCACTCAGTAATGTATCCTGTATATCAAGATCCAAAAAAAAAAAAGGCAGCACTCAGCGCTTCTGTTCTGTGGTGGTGAGAGGCAGCGCGCTGGACTCTTTGTAGTCCACAACTAGGGAGTTCAAAAGCGCTAACAAAGGACTTCTATGCAGCCAATACTTTTTTTCTGTTACTTTCATTCTGAGCAAAATGTATTCAGTTAACAAAGAATGGGAAATAGTGGTCTTAAAACAATTTTCATGCCAGAAACTGGATTTTTGGTGGTATAATGAACTGATGTCCTGTAAAAGGTTGAAAATAATTAGATAAGGGAAAGCATTTGATATTCAGGAAGAATGTAACTGATCTGTATTTATACATGTTTTTTCTCTAATAGGACTGCCTAGTTACTTTAATATAATCAATAGGAAAAGTCAGCCACATGATGAAAACTGGTTCCTATTCTATCCATGTGTATGCCATGAGAATGGAGAATTATAGTTTAGATGGGCCATTAGAAAACTGCAGTGAAACCATCCATTGAGTGAACAAGGGCATGAAAATGCTCAAGTTCTTAATTTAGTATTTGCACAAAAGCTTCCTAGGAGAGATTTGAAGACTGACTTCAGAACTAACAGATCTCCTGATGATTTATTCTCCAATTTAAGTCCAAGTCCAGGTGGTAAGTGAAACATAATAGCAGCAGAGAAGTGACAATAACAAATAAAAAGCACCTGCATGTGAAATACATACAGCAATTTCTTATTAGCAAATCTGTCAGTCCATAGAGACTCTAAACTCTGTTCTCCTCATCAGAACAAGGACATGTAGTTATGGAAATGTTCTGCATGCTGTTCTTACCTGGGCCATTTCTTGATGAAAGGCAGTGGTCATTTCCACAGATTTTCATCTAAAAGGCTTAAAACTCTGGCCCTTTGCTGCTCTATGCTTTCTCTTGTACTGTAAAATGCCTGGTAGAAATAGTCAAAAAGTAGCTTGAAAAGTGGGGTCTCTGCATTATTGTCCTTGAGAGTTAACTGTATCTTTTTACTACCTGGTTATGAACATGCTAGAGTCCCTTAGATGATCATCCTCATGTTAAAATGTGGGATAAATCTTATTACTGGAAGCTCCAGTCTGGAATTTCAAAGGATTTGTGGACTGCTGTTTCTAGAAAAAAAGACAGATTAGAAATGAGATGAAAGGGGAACACTAAGAGGAGAAAAAGTAAATGAGGTTGAAACAATAATCATGATTTAACTTGGTTATTCTTGGTTATTACTAATGGTTATTGCCATGTGAGAAGGTTGTATATATTGGTCACTGAGCCAGTTCATATATCTGTATTGAAAATAATGAATGCTTTTCATCTTCACAGATGTTTTTTCATCCACTATTGACCTGCCCTTGGGGAGCTGTCATTGGAGAATGCAATTCTTGAGTATTCAATTCCAAAATCACAACCAGTAGAGGACAGTGTTTTCAAAAATATCAGAAGTAGAACTGACTACAGAGGGCTGACCAGCTGATGATACCATTCTAGATGATATTGCTTTCAGGTCAGCATTTCTGAAAATGGCAAAACTTTCCAGGGAGTCCATTGGTTACAGTCAGCGCAAACACTGATGGCAAAATGTAGTCTTTTGGAAAGTCTGCAAAATCTGCCTTGCTAAAATGCTTTCTCTTCTTGCCATTAGACAAATAAAAATATGTAAAAGAAGTGATGCAGTTACTGATAAAAGTGTTCCAGTAATAGTTGTGTACTATCAATCTATTGTTTGCATTGTGGAGCTAACCCTTGCTTCAGAGCATTCTTTGGAAAGTCATAACGTGAACATTATATTTTTCCCCATTTTTCATATTTTTTTATGGGTTTTGCCTGGCTTTAAAAGAAAATGAGTACACAGGGGTTTTTTTCAGAAGACTTAGAGTTCACACATTAAAAAAAAAAGTACTGGCATTGCACAATAGAAACAAATGATGAAATCTGAAAATGAAAAGAAGTAGGTAGAATGGAGATAAAGATCTGCAGTAGATTAACTACAGCTAGCAGATTAGAATTAAAATTCACATTAAGGATCAAAGATGTAACAGTTATGAACCTCACTCTGGTTAAAAGCAAAACTAAATTAAACAGAAAACATGGTAATATGCAATTAAAATATCCACAGAAGGAATTCTACTACATTAACCATGTTTAGTAACAATAAGCTGTAAGTTGTATCCCAGACTTCTACAGAAAAGAAAAGAAATTACTCCTAGGAAGTTACCAAAAACTTGTTGTGATTTGATGCTATCAATTCATCAGAGCATAAAAAAAATATTTGAACTGCATGACCTTCATGATATTTGGTTGGGCTTTCGTGTTTGAAAATTACTATTATTAATTTATTATGTTAGGTGGAAAATTGAGTTGAAAGAACATGGAGTGATCATCTCTAATGCTTTTCACTCTTTAGAGACATGAGAATAATTTGCAGAAAAGTCTCTCCTTTCAGTATTTGAGAGTTAAATACAGACTCATGTTTGTGCAAACAAGTCAACAGTTCCTACCTGCAGATTATTTTATTGCTCAAATTAATGCTGACTACTTTAGACATGTAAATTCAGGATGTTTAGAATTCATTTCTTACAAGCATTAGAGAAGCAACATATTGCCCCCTCAATTCAGTCTATCCATTGCAACCAAGCTGAAGTAGTTAGAACTGTCTTTTCAATCACAGGATGTGGGAGCTAAAAATTATTCCAGTTCTTTATGATCTTTATGAAAGGAAACTCAGTTCATTTTTACAAGTTGTCAAAAGGCCCATTTTTGTTTTCCAGTAAAGCAATGGAGAGATGCAAGTTTCATTAGAAAGTAGAACTGGTCCTCCACTAATTTTACAAGCAATCCTGAAACGGAGACCACAAACCCCATGCAATGCAACACTACTGTCATCCTAAAAGCAATTGTGTAAATTTCCTTAAGAACAGGGTCCAGTAAGGAAAAGATTGGCCATGAGACATGAAAACACTGGGAGTGCTGCATGTTAACTCTAGACAGTAATATCTTTCTTAACAAGAGCCTCAACTGATTTTATTTTTCTTCCTACTTGTGTTTCTCATTTATATTTGACATTTATTATGCAGGTAGAAGAAGCATAACTCTTGCTAGATCTCAGATGCAGGTTTGATTTTAGAACAAAATCTAGTATAGAGCAATTAAATCACAAGTTAAACTCTTCCCTGTGACCTGAAGAATTATATTTTCCCCACCTAGTTTTTTCAGATTTTAGAAATGAAACTGAATTACATACAAAACTACTGGATTCATGCCAAATAATTTGCAAGATGTTTCGTAGTGGGAGTTAGCTATATTTTTTTCTAAATAGGTTTAGAGTTTCTCCCTTTTCAAATGAATTCTGAAGCACATACTTTCACTATCTGCATCTAACTCTAGCGACTGAGTTTTATGATAAAATCAGAAAAGTATAGGACACTAAAAAATTTTATGTCCAAACCATCTGATTTTCTTTTGTCATAATTGATAGTAGAAAATATTGCAAATGTACATCTCTCATGTGTAACACCTTGCCACCATATAGAGAGCTGAGAAACACTAGTAGTTGTCACTGCAGCCCTGATTTATAACATCTGGCACTTGCACAAGTAGCCCCATGGATTTAAGGGGGATTACTTCTATGAGCAAATGCTGCCTAAAGTGCAAGGTGCCTATAGAAATTAGAAATAAGCCTTCCTAGTGCATAATTGTTCCCTGAAAACACTTCCTATATGACATTGTCAGGTTTAGCTTTTAATATTTCAACATATCTTTTTGCACCGTTAATGCTGAAGGATCTTCTCTATTATATTATCTTTTTGTCCTCCAGATGAAAATGTTTCTGGTATTCCCATTCCTACTTTATTGATTGTGTAGTATTCCATAATAATTATAAACAAATAAAACACAGATCTACACTCATGTTTAGTGCATCATTCAATGATTTGATTTCTTTCATGATAGTAACTCTTTTATTCATCACATATTCCTACTGTTGCTAAACACTTTTATTATCTTTTTGTCCTCCAGATGAAAATGTTTCTGGTATTCCCATTCCTACTTTATTGATTGTGTAGTATTCCATAATAATTATAAACAAATAAAACACAGATCTACACTCATGTTTAGTGCATCATTCAATGATTTGATTTCTTTCATGATAGTAACTCTTTTATTCATCACATATTCCTACTGTTGCTAAACACTTCAAAAATCACTATGGTTGTAGCCTTAGAAGATGGAACCACACAGCATTTCACAGTTCATCATTTCATATGATTTGGGTAGTATTATATAAAATTTCCATTGGTATTTTGCATAGCAAGCTGACAATTATTAACAATATATTTTTCCCTATCTTGTTTGTGCAACTCTGTTATTCATAGAGGGTTACAACTGAGTTAATTTTCAGAAAGAGTGATTTGAAAAAGGTCTTGAGCTGGGCTGTTTATGAACACAGCCTTTTCTCTTATTTCTAATTAGTGTGAAATGGTTCCAAACAGGAGTCAGCACTGCAGAAGTCTGTGCTGCACAAAGCCAGCCTTGTTAACGGACACAGGGAACAGTTTGTTTTGCTGAATAAACAACTTTGTCATAGTGCTTTTCAAAAAGAATACAATCCAGTTTACCAGCTGCCCTCTGAATGTTGAGTGCTGTTGATGTGCATCTGGATGTCTTTCTTGGGGATTAGAAATCTTTATTCCTGTTTTGAATCCCAGGTCTACTCAGTGAGAGATTCAAAAGAGAATAAGTCATAAAAGCTTTTTTTTTTTTTTTTAGCTGATAAATTTTTTTTTTGTTCATAATTTGAACTGAAACCCCATCATTGGTTATTTTTTCTTAAACTTTCCCTTGTGTCTTGCATAGTCAGAAAGTACTGCATGCTGGTATATACTGATTCTTAACAGCTGAGGAAAATACATTAGCAGAGGTCTTGCTTAAGTTTTACACCATGAAAAGTTGTCCTGGTCTGTCTCAGGATAGGTACTGGAGATGTTCTTTAGGAGCTTCTACAGTAAAGCAGGTTCTATGAATTTTAATTATCCAACATCACTAGACCTGATCAGATATTTTATAGAATCATAGAATCATTAAGGTTGGAAAAGACCTCTAAGATCATCGAGTCCAACCATCAACCCTACACCACCATGCCCACTAAACCATGTCCCTAAGTGCCTCATCTACTCGTCTTTTAAATACCTCCAGGGATGGTGACTCCACCCCTCCCCTGGCCAGCCTGTTCCAATGTTGAACCACTCTTTCAGTAAAGAAATTTTTCCTCACGTCCAATCTAAACCTCCCCTGGAGCAACTTGAGGCCATTTCCTCTCGTCCTATCACTTGTTACCTGGGAGAAGAGACCAACACCCACCTCCCTACAACCTCCTGTCAGGTAGTTGTAGAGAGCGATGAGGTCTCCCCTCAGCCTCCTTTTCTCCAGGCTAAACAACCCCAGTTCCCTCAGGCGCTCCTCATAAGACTTGTTCTCCAAACCCCTCACCAGCCTCGTTGCCCTTCTCTGGACACGCTCCAGCACCTCGATGTCCTTCTTGTAGTGAGGGGCCCAAAACTGAACACAGTATTCGAGGTGCGGCCTCACCAGGGCCGAGTACAGGGGCACGATCACTTCCCTACTCCTGCTGACCACACTAGTTCTGATACAGGCCAGGATGCCATTGGCCTTCTTGGCCACCTGGGCACACTGCCGGCTCATGTTCAGCCGGCTGTCAACCAGCACCCCCAGGTCCTTTTCCACCAGGCAGCTTTCCAGCCACCATTTTACTGACATTACAATTAACGTTACATAGAGGAATGGATATTTTCAGCAGGCAAGGAAATAAACTAATATTATGCATAGAGCTGCCTTTGCTATTGACATCAGCATTGGTTTTAAAAGGTAAAATAGGCCACTCTTGTATATGGTTTCTTGTTTGTATGGTTTCTTTTCTCAGAAATTTGTAGGAACAGTAGCTTCAGACTACATTGCATGATTTTAGTTACCTAACCTTGATTGTTAGCCTGTAATCATCATACAGTATAAAATAAGGACTAGCTCAAAGGCATGACTTAATGCTAGCCAAATATCTGAGCACTTTATTGATAACCTCTCATTAAAGAAGCTGTGGCTCAGGAAGAGAAGCAGAAGAGTAAGGGGTATGTGAATGTGAACACTGTTAGTAGTAAGGATTTTTGTGCGCTCATTAGACTTTCAATTATACTTCCCATGTAGTTAACAGGAAGTTTCCTGTTCTGTAAATGGAAGCAGAAGTTGACCCTTTAAAATTTAAAATTACTCTGTATGCAATCCTGAGGCTCAGAGGGGTAGTTGGTAGGAAGTAAAAGAAGGAGAAGCTTGTGCTGTGGGAGCGTTGTATCTCATGTGTACATCAGTGCAAGAAATGTTTGTCACAGTAGCAGAACAAAAGGATAGCAATGTGTCCAACCTGATGTCTTCTCCCAGGCACTGTCAGTGCCGTCTTGTACCTTGCCAAGCCTTTTGAGTGTACATTACCTACCTATGTGCTTGTTAATTCTAACAGTGAAGAAAACTCCTGAGCCTGCAAGAATTTATGTGGCCTCCATTGTTTGAGAGGACATTTTAGGAGATCATGAGATGTTCTGACTGTAAAACCTGTGGAAGTGACAGAAAGGGAAAAGACAAAATGCTGCATGAAAGAAAAAAATGTCTTCAGTGCTCCTGCACTGAGATTAAAGAGAAGGGAAAGGGTCTTTGCTCCATCTGTAAACTTTGCTTTTCTTCCTCAAAGTTGTGTTCTCAGCATAAACAGATTAAAAATTCTGAGACTGCCAAGTATTATGATAATAAAATGGGGAGACTGTTCAAAGGTGCCTATCAATTTGGCCTGGGTAACTGTGTGCCATCATTTATTATTTTTCTCTCCTTTTGACTTGTTATCTGTCCACCTCCCCACAGTCTGAGCATCTGCACCTATCAACACATCAGCAAAGTAGAAGGACATAGATTCAGACTTCTCCCATAAGAAGAACATTGGAGCTATGATACAAGCATGTAACACAATCTTTGATGGAGACCTCTGGAAAGGAATTCTCACTTGTCTCAACTCTGTATCTTTCCCAGCTTTGGTAACTTGAGCTATACTCTCTAATTTGGAAATAGAATGCAGTTCAGAGCACAAAATAAGTATTTTTTCATTTCTAGCCACTTTACAAAAGATCTATATGAGCTTTTTGACCATGTAAGCATATAAGGAAGCTGAAATTAAGATTTATACATAACATGGCAGTGTTGTTGATAGAATGAATATACCAGCTGACTCCCTTCCTTCCCTCCCCTCTTCCCCTTAGCATCAGGCAGAATGCCTGGGGCTTACGATTTCAAAGTCTTGATAATATAAAGTGTGTGATTCGTTTACTTTCTAGCATTAAAAGGTTGAAAGTCAAGCACTAGATATCTTTAGCTCTGTCACAGTGGAGGAGACAGACATGAAAGAGCTACATGAGAGAGTCTCTCTACTGAATGCCCCTCCCTTTACTATATGATTCCCTTACCTGTAGTTAGCCTAATTAAACTGAATAGGGGACTGTTCTTAATTGGCTCCCTGCTCTATTAAGTAATGCAGATTACACAATTTAAGAAATTTGCATTTCTTGGAATCTAATCCATCCTCTCAATGGTGGGCTTGCATTTTTTTTTCCTGGTTTTAAATGTTTCTGTAAGAGGCCAAAGCCCCTGAAAGATGTCATACAGACAGATTGGAAAATAAACATTTTCCAGTAATTTCTTTCATTATTTGTTTTTTTCCCCCCCTATGAAAAGTGTGTTACCAGAGGAATCAAGAATGTAAATGTCCCCAAATTTCTCCACAACTGAATTTACAGGCCAGATCTGAAGAAGTCAACATACAAAGATTAAAGTCTTTGTTTTAACCATTCTGGCTTTGAGACAAAAAAAATTCAGCCACCCAGAATACTGAATTTTGGGGAGTTCTATGCCCTGTGGTATAAACTGATTGCAGGCTGCAGTATAAACTGATATCTTTACAGTTAAACCTTAAAAGAATTCTGGGCACTATTATCGTTTTCCAACCAACTTTTGTAGTCGGCAATGCTCATAGGATTTTAAAAGAGAAATTACTCATCTGCATAAGACCACTTACTCCAACAACTACTGGTGCAGTAATGTTCCCCAGCTCATGGCACATTTTCCAGGGCCTTAGTCAGTCTGTATGTTCATCGAGTTTTCCCCATTTCTCTATGTCTATGAAAATTTGTGTTAACTTCCACTGAATAATTCTGGGAGGGATCAGAGGTTCTCATTTTAAGGTTGGGATAGGTCATTTCTCTAGTCAGCCTTCGTGTTTGACTTCAGATTTAATGGTTTCAGGAAGACTTTATCAACATACATCATCATTTCCAAAGCCACCTTCAGGAATGCCTAGCTGGAGACATTTTGATGTCCTACGTCTGCTTTTAAATGAATTTCCTCTTCCCAGCACCATTATGAACTTCTGTCCTCCTGCATCTAAGGTCATTATTTTCCTTCCTCTATTTACTTTCTAATTGTACTCTAGTCTTTCAGTAATGTTATTTTCATCATTTCTTTTTAAGGTTCAAGAATTACTCCACTGTTACTGCCCCCAAAGCTAAGCAAAAGCAGGCAAAAGGATAATAACAACAAGAGATACTTCCACAGAAGCTTCAGATGTTCTTAGGATATGGAGGAGAAAGAAATACCTAGAACAGAAGATTGGAGCAAATGTTGCTAGGAGAGAGAAATGGTGAAACTGATCTTTCAGGGAAAGGAAGAGATCAACTTCAAGAAGTAATCAGGACTCCGTGATAGAGAAAGAAAAAAAGAGATGTAACAGAGAGAGGACAAGGAGAGATACTGGAAAAGGTGGAAAGCTTCACATAAAAAATGTGATTTTAAAAGCTGTAATGCATGCTATTGTTTAACAGTGTCTTTAGTAACTTGCTGACTAGGGGTTCATATACACTCTTATTCATTTGTTTGCATATTGTGTACTTGCGTATGAACATGCAGAATTTTAATTGCATTGTTAGCATTTACAATCTGTTTCCAGTGTTTCAGAAATAAGGACCACAAAATGCCATAAACCTGTCCCATTTCATATATGCAATATCTTCCTTTTACAATTGAGATACTTTCAGAATCATCTAGATACATAGGACCTTAAAAGGAAGCAACCTGTGAAAGACTGTATTCCCTGTCTTTACCCTGGTTAACGATTTGAGGTTTTGCCATTATTTCAATGAGGAAATATCTTTGAAAAAAAACCCAGTGATCAGGATTAGTTTCCAAGTTTCTTCAGAGTTAACAAACTTTGAAGAGATTTGTGAAAGAAAAGCTTTTCGATTTGATAACATCATTACTGTACAATGGTTTTTATTTCATCTGCCATTACTGAATTCCTAATGATATAACTCTGAATAGGTAGAGTGTCTTAAATCTTCTTTCAATGGGAGGTGAGTAACAAAACACAGACCTTCATGCAGTTTTAGGAAAAATGTACTGTGATTGGCAAAAGGAAGACATTTGTTTTTGTTACAGTCAAAAAGATTTTCTTCTGCTAATAAAATTGCCCATTAAATCTACACTCGTATTGTATTATTACAAAAATTGTGTAGAGTCAATTCAGTAACATTGCTCTCACAAAAGAGTTTGACAGCATTGAAGCTGCTAAAAGCTCATCTGATTTGTCTCTTATGCCAGACATGTAATGCACCCTTGTGTTAAAGAATGGCTTAATAATGCTCGCATTTAAATAGCTTTTCAGGGATTATTAATAAGTTTTAAATATTCTGTATCTTCACTGAAATACATATTCATATGGAACAAAAGGTGTTTCTGGGCAGAGGAAAGAATATTAACTAATAGGAGAATCTGTCTCCAAACGTGCTGTGTGTATGTTTAATTAGTCATTGAAGATTGCAAATACCATGTGTAGTTTCAAATGAACTCCTAATATTTTTTCTTAAATCACCTCTTCCTTTTTGAGTCACCCTAGATATCATTGTCCTTCCAATATCCAGGTCAACTTTGGTGCCATCTTTGTCTCTGCTGTCCTCCTTCTCTCAAATCCCATCAATCCTCTTCAGAAAATAAACAAACCTAATCCCTTCCTCTCAACAATGAGTGGGAAGACATTCCTCTGCACTTCTACAGATGCCCTCTTTTCATTTATGTAAAATTCCCCTGTCTCTCTAACCCAGTCTTACCAGTCTGCACAACTCCTTGGTAGTACAAAAGGCTGCTATTTTAGATAACATCTTATCCAATTCTTTGATAATTTTTCCTTCAGTTGCAATTACTCCAGATCATGCAACCATATGTAAAAATGCAAAGCTAGTTTGGGAAGAAAGATATTTGTACTTTTGATACTGATTTCAGTTTTGTGAAATAGTACTTGCAAAAATTATAATTAATTACTTTGAAATTCACAGTTTAGAATTATCTGTATTCACTCTTCCTATGGCTGGTCTTCCTGACAGGGCTCTGAAGAAACTCAGAATAGTGAATCTGAAGGAATCAATTGCATACTTATTTCTCTCTAAGGGGGACTACATTACACTGTGTTCACTGTTTAGCTGCTACTATCATGTCTTCAAATTAAAAGTAATCTATATTGAAAACCCTTGTTGTGTCACATATTTATGGCAAAGCTTTCCAGACACTACATTTTTACCTCAGTTCTTGTATAATGCTGATTTACTCACAGCCACTGAAAAGAGCAGTAAAATGATGTATTGAAAAGATATGGACATTATAATGGAGACGTAAAAGGACTTAACAGCTAAACAGGTGCAGGACTAAAATAAATGCAAAGTGAAGAATCAGGTCCCCAGGGGCCTGTCAAAAAAACATGTGCTGAATAACTGGTTTTGTAGTATGTGTGCCATATGAATTATAGTTATGATTTACACCTATACCTTGTCCAATGAATGTATTGAAAAGATATGGACATTATAATGGAGACGTAAAAGGACTTAACAGCTAAACAGGTGCAGGACTAAAATAAATGCAAAGTGAAGAATCAGGTCCCCAGGGGCCTGTCAAAAAAACATGTGCTGAATAACTGGTTTTGTAGTATGTGTGCCATATGAATTATAGTTATGATTTACACCTATACCTTGTCCAATGAACTCAAATAGCTTATTACACAGATTATTTTAATCATAACACAGTGAAATGCTTTCTGGAGTTTTCACTGTTCAATGATAGAAATTTTACTATTTTCTTTGCCGAAGAATGAGTGAGATGCATATTTATTGAAAACTAACTTGGCCAGAAGTAATCTGGAACGTAGAGAAGTGCCTGATCAGGTTCTGAAACTTTTTCAATTCGTTAGCTATTTCAGAAATAAAAGAGGATTTCTCATTGCCTTTGTTTGTTCATTTGTTTTTCCAGCACTATTTCATTTCAGAATGGAATAGGTTCCTTTGGTCAAGGGAAAGCATGGGAAAGATGAAGCCCAAGTGTCCATAGGATGGAGCAGAAAAGAGTCTACATGTCTCCTTTCTGCTGTTCTGTAGGAGCCTCTGAGCAGAAAGAACATCTGGTCCAGCCACACTTATTAGTAGCCTTATGCCTGTAAGCTGCTCCTGGGAGCACCACCGATTTTCATAGGGTCACTGATTATTTATGCTGCACAGGAAATGAGGAAAAAATAATTTCCAATCTTTCCCAGTGCCCTTTATATCTAGCCTGTAGTATTTTGTCTCCCTCTCATGGTAAAGGCATACAGTATGTGCTTCTGCCAAGCTTTCAGCATTTTCCCTTTTCTTACTGCCCACAATCCTCATTATTTGGTGAATGTGTCAGTGGAAATGGGGAAGGATTAGAAGCAGAGATTAGAGGATTTTTCTGTTTATCCAAAGGCCATAAAAGATTAAGAGGGTGCTATTTTTCCCTGTGGGGCTCTACGGATATAGAATGTGGTAAGATGACAAGAAATCCCTGTTTGATTATCCTGATTCATGTCTATCACAGACACTGCATCTCATAACAGAATTTATATATATGATCCGTCTTTCTATTTTGACTTCTTCCTGAAGATATTAACTTCAACGCCAACAGTTTGCTGTTTATCTTCAGACAAGATCCTTACATGCATATGTCTCTTCCTTGCGTTAGACATTACTACCTCTAGAAGAACAGCACGTGAATCTCTAGGTGATCAGAGATCTCTCCCCTTATTGCTCCTTACTTTCTTTTTCATTTGCCCTGTAATAATACCCTATCATCCTCTTCGCTTCTGCAGTTTCCTCCTTGCTTTCTCGCCATAGTCACAGCGTCTATTCCACTGACGTAACCAGGAAGGATCATTCACCCATTAACTTTCTTTCTTGATCCTTCTCATAATGCCCATCCTCAGGCATTTTGCTGTATTTGCTTTTGTCAAGGTCTTTTGCTCCCTCTTAGATGAATCAGGACCTCTAGTCTGTCTTCATCCATAGCTGTTCAATTGCTTTTGACAAATTTGATCATATATTTCTTTGTGAAACAATGCCCTTTGGGGCTCTCACCAGTACATCCATTTGTCTCTCCTTTTTCTAAGGTATTTCTGTGGAGAAATCTTATCTCCCCTCACTCACTCCCAATGCCTTTGGATCTTTACTCTGTTTCCTTTATACCTACTTTTTGCACGGTCTTGTCTACTTAAATACCTCAAACTATTATCTCTATGATGTTAACAATTGAGACAGCAAAGGCCATGAGGTAAAAGGGAAGAAAATCTCCACCAAGAAATGATAGCATCTCATTATGCGCAGATCTTGTCCAAAAAAACAACCAAGCCCCATGAAAACATAACTGTTTGGAAAAGCAAGATTTCAAAACAATTTTAATCAAAAATTGCTAAAAGTAATTTTAATGTCATGTTTCCTGCTGCCACGTTTTCTTAATTTAGAAAGTTCTGGGAAAATAGTGAAAAATAAATACTTTTAAAAAGAGGATATAAAAATAATTACTGAACATCATCATATTTTATGGCAAAAAGATGGGGAAAGAAAGAGTTTAAAAACAACATTTTGAATTATTAGAAAGATTTTGCTTTAAGGATAATTTGGAAGAGCTAATGTTTCTTTCTGAAATTTCCCTGTTTACAGAAACAATATTATTGAGAAACCAAAAGGAAAAAAAAAAGTTACAAAATGAGAATAATCCAGTTAGCTGTGATTATTTTATCCTTTTGTCACTCGGCTTGTTGTGTGTCCTGATATGATTTTGATAACCAGTACATTTTGATTAGTCTTGCAGCATACAAAATGCAAATCGTTGCTGGTTCAGTCTCAGGTGATATCAGAACAAAACATCTGAGGGCAATGGGGCTTTCAGATGTTCAGCAGTTTTACAAATTGGGCAGGTGCCCTAGGCTTCTAATTTTGAAATCTTGTCTCTACAAAAAGAACATTCAATTTTCTAATTTTTATGTTCAAAATCAAGAGGCAGACAGACAGTAACAGGAGATGAATGTTTTCTGTGACAAATCCTTTTCCAGCTAAATTTTTCTCTAACATGTATATATAACCTGTTTTTATTTATTATTACTATTATCCTTCATATCAAGATGTGCACTGCTGGAAAACAATTAAGCAGACAAGCAGACAATTAACTGAAGGAAAACACATTTATTTCTATATCTATAGTAGTGAAGTAGATTATTTAACTTACGATACTGCACTATTGTGTGGTAGAAACAGTGATATGTTTTTAAAATTATTGGAATTTTATCATGTAGACATTCTTTAGGGAAATACTTCCAATAGCAATAACCATCTTTCAGCAGATATCTGAAGAACTTAGTTTGTAACAAGGAAATACGAAGACAACAGAGCAGGTTTCCAAATATTTTAAGATAGGACTTTTAACAAATGATCCTTCTTGCTCTGGTTAGTGGTTTTTTTATGACAAACGGCAGCAGGATTTTCTTCACATTTTTTGACCTGGTTCCATTTCTGTTATTTAAATATGTGACAAGAAAACTTCTACATTTCCAGATGAAACACTACAAACTGCACCCCACCATGTTTACCAATGAAATAGGGTTAGGTAAATTAAAAAACCCCACAGCCTCTGTGCCTTTCCTCACACACACTTTTCCAAGACTGCTAAGGACCAACCGAATCTCAGTTTATTAATTTATGTTGTGTATGTAATTTTTGTTAAGTGGGAATTGCAAGTGTTGTCTCTTTTTACACTGTAGCATAGGAGGACAAGAAATTATTGCTTTTTGTTAACTCTTTATTCCATAATTGGCAAAATGAAAAGCAGTTTGATAGCCTGGCTCCCTATTTGTCTGAGCTATCTGGAAAATGAATGGACTAGTAATGAAGCATAATCTGACAGATGATGGCAGGAGGTAGGACTAGGGAAGCTGATTCTTAGCATTAATACCCTGTACAATCCTGCCTCAATAACAGAGTAATTAATCAACTGGGCCTAACATATAATCTGATTAAATCCTTCTTTGCTAAAATGGTATAAAGCAAACCCCAAAACTGAGTCTGAGTGAGCAGAAAAAGATGTAGAAAACCTAAGCATTCCAGGAGCTGCCTCCCAAATCTTGCATCTAGAAACAGAGTAATTTTTTCTTTAACAGTCATGGAAATTAGGACTTCTTCATACCTCATAGGTTTCAGAAGATTTGCCTTAAATTTGCAGAGGAGCAGAAAGCAGAGCTAGGATTCTGAGATAGGTGTTTGTTTCCAGTGGTCAAATAGTTGCAGCTTAGATAAAGAATGTCTGAATTTTGAACATTGTCTGATCATCAGATTTTGGAGCTGTGTAATGGCAAGGGTACAATTCAGAAAAGCGTATTTGTGAATAGCTTGATATTGTTTCCTGAAATCACATTGCATCCCATATTAGAGCACAGAGACACATTTTATTCTTCCATCTTAGCGGTGTTACAAGTACTGTGTCAAAGTGCTGAGTACAGCAAAATGTGTGGGTCTGCATAATATGAACCCCATGACAAAATGAGTTGGGATTAGCAATTTCTATTACTGCTTAGCATTGGAAAATCTCAGCTACCAGTGCCCAAGGTATAATTCCACTTCATAATGTCGACAGGTAATGCATAAATTAACCAGTACCTCACAACAGGGCATGTGCTACTGACTAATGTAAGATGAATATTAGTCTGTTGCAGTTTGGGTTCACACATAAGTTCAGGTCCTTAGCTGAAAAATCTGAACTTCTTTATTTGCAAAACTAGCTTAGATTTTTTTTTTTTTTTTTTAAAAATCAGGCTTTCTTTTTATATTTCTACAAAGGAATGCAAAAATAAGAAGTGATGAGGGAAGAATAAAAATCAATTGAACTTTTATGAACTTCCAAACTTTGGACTTTTGTACAGCTTGCATGAAGTCTTGGAGAGTTTTCATTGTTTACACCCTGTTTCAGCCACTTCTTTTAACAGACAGCTACATGAGGTAGAATATGGGAGCCAAATTCTGGTCTTACATCCAGGCAATCTCCTTAAAAACAAGGGAGTTAGGATTCGCACAACCTGTAGATCTTGATAACAGTTATGCTCTCACATCAAGCATGCGCTAGCTATGTTTCCCTGGATATGGTGTACTCCTAGGCTTTGGATCGGCTTAGCCTTGAAATTTAGTGGTCCTAAACTCAGTGTAAACATCAAAATAGTTTTAGTGCCATGAATTTGTCCTTGTTCTATAGTACAGGTTGAATCTTATTCTACTTAGATCCAAGCTGATTGGACAAAAGAAAAGGTGTGAGGGGTGGAGAGGATGCCTGGCAGGGGAAAGTAACACTGCACATTATGAAGGAGCCTCAGAAGAAAGCTACAAAAGGAAAATTAGCCCTCTTGATTTCATTTAGGTGTCCCAGTTCTCTAGGGACAAGCGGAATATCAGCATACTAAGTGCTGAAGCTTAAATTGCAAGAGATGGTAGTGCTGGAGCCCATATTTTGATTTTCAGTGTGGCAGTGAATTCTTGTTACCTTTTCCTAACTTCTGCTAATGCAGATTTGCCAACAACCTGAGCACGAATCTATGATTCCCTTTTTGCTCCATCCTCCTATTCAGTAATGATATTCCTGCAAATTGTGATGATTCTTTCCTTCAACTTTGAACCTGCCCAATTCAAATCAGGAACATCTGTAGAATAACAGTGTTTCTAGTGACTTTTAACAAAGTAACTATATACATAACAGATTTAGATTCCACCATCACTTCACATGGTGGTGTTAGCTTTGAAAGGCCAGTCAGCCAACTGGCAGTCATGAAATGTGATCTTGACACTAAAATCAGTGTGATTTTTATTTATCACAGTAACACAGGGGCAGTGTCCTCAGTCATCTCTCTTTTGCTCTGTCTGAATTCCCTTTTTCTTGCTATACTGGAGCCATTGTCAGGCCCAGGATATTGTTAACTATGTTGGGCTGATCTTCAATAGGTTGGTAAAGTGCACTTTAAAAGCACTTTAAATGCACGTTGCATTGAACTGCTTTGCAAAGCAACCACTCATATGGAAGAATCTCACCCACAGAGAAGACACTCAGATGAGTGCTACTTCTTGGATGTATGCCATACATCAATTAAATAAAAGTGGTGCTTGAAAATTAATATTACAGGTTTTATTTCTAGTGATCAGCAAGGAGCATTGTTCAACAACAGAAATGGACAAGCAATTAATTTAACATGCCCAGGAGTACAACACTTTTTAAAGTTAAAATAGACATGATATAAATTGTTTCCTATGATTTCAATTACATTATGCTAATGTTCATAGCCGTAGCTAAACTTTATAAAATATTTAATACACAAAACAGACGTTTACCTGCAAAAAGCTATGTTGGTTCCCAATCGTACTTTTATTTCCAAACTCTGATATCACAACTGACAGTGCTTATTTATTTAGAAAATCAATGATGGAAGACAGTGTTCTTGGGTCCTGGACTTCACACATTTATCTCTCTTTCTTATTTTCCCAACTGAGTGAGAGGGAAAGATTAGTTTACTCAGTAAGAGATCCCACTGCCTGTTTCTGAGGTCTCTCAGTCTTTAGTATAGGAAAAAAACTTAACTGAAATATTTGATACCAGCATAACTAGACACATAAATAAGTGGCTAAAGGAAAGATCATTATGCATCCTTTCTTTTCTAAATGATCTGTTGTTAATAAGTACCTAGGCAAAGTTTCCAGTGGTATCAGCAAGACTTTCAGGTGGACAAGGACATAAAATACTCTTAAGAGTTTCACTACAGCCACTTCAGTGTTCCTGCCTTGTCCATGTCTGGAAGGTCAGGAGGATTCTGGAGATAATTCTTTAATGGGTTCTGCATGCAGTAGTTATATAGTGTCCAAAAAGCAAGAATATCCTTGTGAGAGCTTATGATAGCTTCTCATCTTCTCTAGAGATGTGGCAAAACCTATAGGTATAGGATTTCTGGGGTAAACGCCTTGTAGATATTCAACAGAGGATATTTACAAGACAGTATTCCATAATAACATGACAGTACACAGGGTCTTAACAGTCAAATTCTTCTCTGCTTTAGGCTATGAAGACTGAACAGTGGTCAGCTATTTAAAAGAAGAAAGAAGAAAGGAAGGAAGAAATTTATGGGGAAGAAAATTAAGGGGAAAAATTAAGAAATTATATTAAAAATCTCATGAAAAATCTTATTTGCATTAGAAGTCATAATATGTTATTAGTATATTCACAGTGAACACTATTTGTAGTATGCCATATTTGCATTATGTTCCCCTATATTATGGCAAAGTTGAATTGTGCCAAGGAGTTTTGCCTGGATTTCAGTATTTATGCAAACTAACGTTTCTGTTCTAGTTAGCATGACATGGAGGGCTAGTAATCAGATATGACCTTATACACTGGGTTTCTGAACATTATTTCTTATCAATTTTCACTATATATGTGCACATATAACTGATGTCAGAATGGCATGCAACAAGGGAACAAGGGTATTATTTGTCCTTAGAACATAGGAAAAGTTCTGTGTCACTGTGTATTGGTTTCTCCTTACTTAAATAAAAAGCTGTAATGAAGCTCAAATCTAATGCTGATGTTGTCAGCTGCCTTATGGGGCCCTCTCTCCCTCCCTGTTTTCCTGTTATCTATTATAAATTTTGATATTAGACAGAAACTAATATTTGGAGTTTTCTGAGTTAGATTTGTTTATTTGCTTGTTTTCATCTCTTCAGGTAATGACTGATGTGCCACTTTCATAGATTTCCCATGTGGGGGAGGGGGGGGGGAAGAAAAAAAAAAATAGCCAGTTGTAGGAAGTAAAAACCCAAACACTGAGAGATTAATGCTCTGATAACCTGTGCCTGCAGAGTAGTAATGACAGAACCCATACTGAAATGGAGGAAAGCCAAAAGGCTGAGTGAGGCACTCAGTTTAGAAATATTGGATACAACCATGACATTTTAGGTAGTGAAAAGCTGTCTTGTTTTATTTTTGAGCTGAGGTTTTCTTGCTACTTCTATATTTTGCTTGCCCTAAAGAGTTCAGTTTGGTCATTTAAATCATGTTATCCATTAAAAAAAAAAAGGCATATAATTAATTAAACTCATCAATTTGTTTTACTTTTTTTTCATATATTCCCATTTGTGACATAGGTACACAGGGATACAAACTAGTGTGTTATGTAACTTCAGAGTTAATCAGCAGAATCCTATGACTCTTGCACACAAACACGTAGTATGAAAGAGAAATGCTATGCTCTTTTAGTGTGAAAAGATGTAGTGTTAAAAGAAGGAATCTCTTGCTACCTTCACAATGCACGCTCTATACTCACCATAATCTATCATGGGTCATGTCCAATACAGTCTTTGAACACTGTTTCAAACAATTTTTTTTTGATAGTCACAAGGTTTCTGTGAGAAGGGAATGTTTATAAATATCCTTGTCCACATACGCTGTCACACACACATACATATGAGAGAGAGAAGGATTATACATGTATATGTATACATCTTTCTCCCAATGACTGCAAGGAAAGTTTTAATTCCCACTACATAATGGTCCATTTGCCTCGAGTGTTTCAGAATGGTTCAATAATCACTAGCCATGTGTGCAGTTTGTTGAATTATTTAAGCTTATTTCCAGGGGGAAAAAGACAGGGAGGAAGGCAACTGATTCAATGCAAATGAAAAGCTTTTGAAGCTCCCTACGGTGAAGATGTGATTACAGTCAGACAGTTAATAACCTAGACTTAGAAAAATCTGAAGGTTTTAAAACTGTCTGGCCAGTCAGTAAATGAGGTTTTTCCACACTATCGACCAACTGCCATGCGTTGTAATGGTTTCAGTTTTGTTTGGAGTGTGAGTGGACCCACAAATGAGGAAAGGACCCCCCTGCTTCATGATTAAGAAGAGCAGTTGGTAAATCTCAAAGGTTTTCTTCTGGATTTGTGCTCAAGCCTTCATCCTTCAATCACACACTTTCTTCTAAAGACTTCATAGATTACACTGGGCTGTCCAGCTCTAGGTTTTTGTAGGAAGAAGTTGGTTTATGTCATGCTTTCTCTCCAGAGCTGACAGGATCCTTTCCCCTCCCCTCACTATCCCCAATACTCCATCTCTCTTGTTCCTTGGCACAGACAAACCCTGTTCCTTAATACCTTACAGATTTGGTATCTTCGAATAACTGACAGTGGAGGAAAAAGAAAAAAAACCAGTAATCCACACACAGTTCTAATTCTGCATTTAAACAGCTCTGAAGTGGTCATAGTCTCTCAATAACAATAAAAGATGTGTCTATAATCTACCTATGCTACATGCGGCTGGTTCAAAACTGTTTCAAAGAGATGCTGTTAACCAGCCACAAAGAACAGCCCTTATTTATGGGCATCCCAGTGAAATTAAGCCACTGTAGACTGAATCTCATCTCCAATGAGCTCCATTATAAATCATCTGTCTTGATCATCTTGTCCAGTGTGCAGCCGCGTGGAAAGACATAAACACTTGCCATCTGTGCAAAATAGTAGGAAGAAGTGCAAAATACTCTCCATCCTTATGCTTCCTCCCATGCAAGCAGCACCGCACTAGTGTGTGCTGCAGAGGACACTGAGGATGTGCTATCATGGAAAAGAGGGGGCATTTCCTTTGACAAATGCAGTGTGCCCACAGGAGCCTGGCCAATGTATACTGTTATGCCATGCATGTAGCCCAGGGCTGAAGCAGCCATAGGCATCTTTAAATTATGTGCCAGACAGTTGGCAGCCAAGAAAACATGAGCAATATCAACTGATGGATGTACCCGCGGGGAATGCTTTCCACATCCTGCCCTCCAGAACTGGCCTGCAGGGACATTGACCTTTGTAGTAGTCCCTCAGTGACAAATTGGATGCTGATATCCTTGCACTTCTTGCTTCCGTTTTCCCCAAAAGCCAGCTGAGAGGCACCCGGTCCTCTTGAGAGGTGACTGTAGGCCTGGCGCTGTGGTTTTGTCTCCCAGACAATGGGGTGTGCTGTTTCTCTATGCCATGGATGACAAGGAACCTGCAATTTTCTTTTAATAATTTTCTCCTTTTTTTGCCCAGTTTTGACCAAATTTCCCAGCCATGTTCACTGCCTTAAAACCCAGTTAGCCATTGCTATTGTGCCTGTTGACTGAGGAGTGATAAATTGCTGTCATTAATGTTCAAAATTAACTAACATTTTTTGAGTGAAAGGAGACAAGCTTCTCCTTGATCTTTTGTTTAGCCTCCCTCTGAACACAGATGTTGCTTAAAAGCCAAAATACAGTGTTGAAATCAAGAACCTGAAAGGATAACTGAATTACACCTCATTCTTTCCAAATGCTTTATTTTCACTTTTTTACCTTCTGTGCAAAGTTCAACTTTGCCTCTTTTGGTTCCTCTGATTTCCTTACCCTTTTGCTGTTAGGCAGATTATCCTTGTATTTTTCTCATGGCACAAGTAAAATGTCAGACAAAGTCTGAGCTCTGATCAATCTCCTGTGACTGTTGGTTCAGTTCACAAGGGACCTTCAACCTAGTTTTCAAATGTGCAGCGCATAAGTTTTTCTGGCCAGGTTTTTTGATACAAACTGCCATCTTTTGCTATCTCTGTTTGAAACTGGCTGGTCAGGATAGCATTCATCTGTACAAGCAACTGTAATTTGGGGGAAAAAGTTGTGTCTACTGACAAAATTAGAGTCAGGTTTGAATCTTCTCAGGGAATATTTTCAGGTGACGAAGAGTTTGGGAAACCACTCCACAGCAGGCAATCATTTATGCTAAATATTTGCCATCAATTAACAGTGTGTGTATGGATCACTTTCTGTGTCACTTTTCAGGGTCAGATAACTTTGCACACAGCAAGACAGTAGACCACCTCATATCCTGAGGTTTAAAAAGAGGATGATGAGAAAGAAAAAAGAGAAGCTTTCTACTTCTGAAAATTTCAATAACAAAGGAGAAATATGTGTCTTTAAGTGAATGGATGATGCTCAGAGGACATTACATAGCAAAGTATTCATGTGGTTAGTTAATATAGCTGTTTCTGCAAATTGGATTTGAAAAGGTAAAATATCCATGCAATAACAGCATCTATTATGTGTTGACATTAAAAAATGTATGATAAAATGCACAACTGGAAAAACTGTCATGTTGTAACTCTAGGAAGAGCTTCATAATATTTGTTTTCCATTGAGTCTTAGAGGTCTTTTACATGGCAGACACTCAACGGTGAACTTCCTCCTGTCAGCTTCAAGTGGGTTAATAACGTTATTAAAACAAAAGCCAAAGCTTTAGGACAACACATATTGATGTCAAGGCTGACAAATATGGATAAGAAGATTGCACTTTTCTTTTCAAAATCACATGCTGAGCCTTTCAAGTATCAAATATTAATGTGCAGAAGGGTTACCAAAACAGAAATGGTGCTATTCCTGGTGAAAAAATACTGGAGATAAGGTGGAACCCATGTGACTTCAAGCTTTACAGAGAACAGAGGCAGCATGACCTGGAGAAATGGGAACAACCAAAAGAGGGAAACTTGAATTCCAGACGTGCCACTCCTTAACTGGCAAATCACTTTATCTTTCTTTCCTCATTAAGCTGAGTTTTCAAAACATCCATATTTACTGAATTGTCTCAGCATATTTTAAATTCTGTAAAGTGGTATAAAATAAAATGCAACTTACATTTAAAATAACTCAGCACTAAGTCCATAAGCTTGTAATGAATGTTGCATACTTTATGAAGTGCTGGGTCTGAAAAGGTGTGCAAACTCGATAATTATCTGTGATATGGCATTGCTAGTTTCATAGATTGTGCTTGGGGTGGGAACCTAGCTAGTTGTGTTGAGACATTTAATAAATTCCAACATGCAAATTTCCCTGTGCAGTAGCTTGTGAAAAAAGGACCATTTATGCAGGAAGAGTCAAATTTTATTTCCATTGCTCATGTTCTTTTGTGTTCCATAAGACCTTTATTTCTTTATTTCTGTTTTATTTACCTTATGGTGAGACTTTCAAAATCTTATGTGTAGGATAAATCTTAGGGTTACACTATTTTAGCATTTTAACACTCATATGCTAATCCTAGCAGTAGCGGAATACCTACAGTTGTCTTTACACTAGTTAAAGACAATATAAAACATATCAATAAAAAGGTCTAAACCCAGCAATGTGCAGAAATGTATATCTTTGTCTGAAACCACTTGGGGCTAATGAGGATCCAAACCTTAGGCTACTTGCTGTATTTATCTTGGGCAGTACCTAGTTAGGGTTTTTGGTTTTTTTTAATTTGTTTGGGTTTTGTTTGGTTTTTTTTAGTTTGTTTGTTTTTTTTTTTTTTTTTTTTATTCTCCCTTATTTATAAAATCTTAATTGTATTTCCAGTGTTGAAGTCTGAACATCAGTTTTTGACACTGCTGTCTTTCACTACCCAGACACATCCGAAGCATGTAGTGAAGATAAAGCAAATAATCACAAGCAATGATTTTTTTCCAAAGCAAACATAACAAACAAAAGATTTTTCCTCCAGACGAGAAAAAAATGTGAGTTTTGGTTTCACAGAGAAATGGACCAGGTATGTTTTGAACTGAATCAAAATATTAGTGCTTGAATAGAAACAAGGCGCAGAGATTCAGTCAGAGAAGTCAGCAAGCCTTCCTAATGAATAAAGCAAACAACCTCCAGATCTCAGACAAAGCTGTTGTCGAATGTGGAATTCTTATTTCAAGCTGTGCATTAAGAAAAATAATCTTTTAAGCAGGACAAAAACATGAGTGATTTCTAGATTCAAGAATTGATAGCATATCTACGCAGATTTCTGTGCTTCATAAAAGAAAGGAATGAGCATATTATATCTTTTAGGAACTATTTTCCTAACAGGCATAGCTGTCTGCACTGCGTTTAAAAGCCCTGATTGTTGCCTCGTAGAGAAAGAAAGAGGCAAGTCTGCAAACCAACAAGGGATTCCAAGGGATTTTTATATTAGCCCGTAATTAAATAATAGTTCATGTTGCCTTCTTCCACTGGGAATTACATCCTTTTCACCTCTCTTCTGCTAAAGCAGAGACATCCATTACGATGAGTAGCTACAACACTTGTCAGATCCAATCAGCTCCAAACGACTGAAGACCAACTGACGTGTGCTCTCTTAAAGCATGGTTTCTTTTCCCCCAAAAGCCCACTGTCCTTTCACGTGCATGTAACAGTCAGAAGAGATCACATCACACAATGAAGAAAAACAGAAGCATATGGTACTAAGGGGCCTCTGCAGGAGATGGCTAAAATGCCAAGGCTCGCACATAAACAAAATATATGCAAAAATATGTGTTCATAGAGAATGCCAGATACAAGTAGATGACAGAAACAGCACAGAAAGACAAATTTTTGCCATCGTTACAGTCACCACAGAGTATTTTTTTCTTTTTTTTTTAATTGTTGTCTAAAATGGTGCACAAAAAATAGCAATCACAGGCACTTAACTATGCATAAGCAGTTGCAAAGTTCACTTCTCCAGTATAATATTAAGCCACATATTTTTCACACACATTTTGCTCAGGCCTGTAGTCAGTTTCAACACGACAACTGAATTGCAAACTCTAAGTGACTACACTGGCAGATTTCTCTTCCTCATCCCATTGCTATTAAATAGTGTATGTAAAAGCAGGGACATAGATTCACTGCATATTCTTCACCAGCATGTAATTATCTCTCTCTCTCTTTTTCTCTCTCAGGAGACACATAGCTTACTGCTTCTTTTAACCCAGAGAACAGCATTTTCTGAGCTAAGCAACCTATTAGGTGTTTTGCAAAGAAAATGAATGTGTTGAAGATTCTTCCCTCTCCCCCTTAATTCCATATGTGTAAGGTACTTTTGCTGCAATAACTCTGCGTTCAAGAACAACACATACCAAAAGATGCTTCTTTTGTCATGTTACCATAAACTGAGGCAGCAGCTGTTTCAGGAACACTGAAATGTATAAACTGATAGTTACAGAGCTTCTTCTGTAACCCACAAATTAACTAGAAGCTTCAAAATGTTATTTGTTGGAGAAGAAAATGTTTATTTTGGTTTGTAATTCCATCACAGAACATGTTTAAAGGAAAGAGGGAATTTAAGAAGACAAGATTCACCAACAGAGATGCTCTTTGATCCATAAAATGTATCTGAACGCATTTTTAGTGCCAATGTTAGGTGATGCCATTGTTTAATTCCTGTATGAAGCCACAGAAATGACCAAATGGAGCAGGAGGGGGTTTAATTTCAGCAGAATCTGTGGTTTTCCTTGTCTTAATTTATGAATCTTCACATCTTAAATCAATACACCTTTGAAAGCAAAACAAAAATCCCGACAGAACAAACCCAGGGAAGGACCTTGATTCACTTACTACCTTTTACTACAAGATTTTATAAGAAATTGTCTCTCTGATCATCAAAAAAATGCACTCAGTGTGTATTCAGGATGTTAAAAAATGACTGCACTTTTAACAACCATCTGTGTTGATTTGCACAGATTAAATTTCTTCCATTTAAAAAATGGCATAGATCTGAATATTTTTAAAACGGGTTGAGACATCAATTGATTTTAATTTCAAGAAGATTCTCTGCCTTGCAAAGATGCATTGGATGGTGTAAGATTGTGTTCTAATCTGGACTGTCATCAAAACATTCCAGTAGAACCAGGCTGTTAAAAAGCAGCTGTCCCAATGTCACAAGTTATGCTGTGAAAATATTATTTTTAAAAAAGAATGAGTAACTTGGATTCAGAATATTCTGCATGCACTTATCAGTTTGCTAAACTCATTTTGTTATAATATACATTAGAAAGAGAAGCAATTTTTTAAGAAAAAAAAATAAAGCTGTAGAAATATAATGAAAAAATGTGAGATTTGGATGATTCCTCAATTCAAGTTGTCATTCAGCTCTGAAACTCTGTGACATTTATATAATAGATGGATTTCAAATAGGGCAGGTATTTTTTGTTTCATCTGACAGGTGGTGATATAGTCTGGTTAGACTGTTCTTGATACAGAGGTTTATTTCTTATTTTCTATAAATATGGCATTTTGACAGAAATTGTAATTATGTTCCCATCATGTCCCTGTGTTTATCCCCTTTTTTTTTTATTTTCCAAATGGAAACAGGATGGTCCTGAATGCTAAGCAAGCTTGTAAATGACATCCATACTACGGAGGTGATATCGTTAAACATAATGAAATCCAGAAAGACAGTAAAACATCCTTTTAAGGAATCTTTCCTTTCAAAGACCACAAAGTATGAGTGAGGGAGAAACCTGGGGAAAAAAAAAAATCAGTAGTTTCTAATAGGAAACTACAATACTAATGGAAATATCTGCAAAGGATCACAGCGTTAGCTCCATCTTTCTCTTAATAGTGCAGATAAAACTTAATAGTGCAGCTAAAACTTAACTTTTTTAGTCGTGCTTTACTTTTTCTTTAATATTTGAAACAATAATAAGAAACATTCTCTTTTAATGACAAAAAATTATCACTAATCCTATGACTAGAAGAAAAATAGGGATAGAAGGTGCAGAAATGGTTTTTATTTTACATTTGGTAATGAAAAAATAATGTAAAATCCCTGAAGCAGCTTAAAAAATTATCCCGTATCTCAATTAGTCTAGCCAGTCTTTTTGCCTGATGGGTAGGTTAGTCAGAAGTCTAGGAAGCACCTCTTGCCACTGGCACAACCTGATATTATTGCTGCCTTCTTCTATCTTCTGCTTCAAGTTATCCTATGTATTGTTTTCCCAGGTTTGGACCACTCCCACAGGAAATAATCTACTTTTGAAGTGGTTATGTAAATCTGTGTAGCAAAATTAGAAGTTGCATATGTAAAGTGGAAACTCCCACTTTGCATGACAAAAGTATTTTTATCACACTGTTGATGTCAAGCATTGATGATATAAAACACAGTTGATTCACACCAGAACTTTTCTCTGGTGAAGCACCCAGGTTATAAAATGACTCTTTTTAAGGATTACTATGACAAGGTTTTTTTCAGTACAAGAAGCAGATGTGCTTTTTAAGAATGGAGGCTCTCCTTAAAAAAACCCAAACCCCAACTTTCCTCGTGACATCAAGCTTATGGCATCTCCAGATGAAATCTCTTTTTCTGTTTTCCTGAATGAACCCTCTTCTTGCAACCTGGGGAACTGGAAAGCATTGTAACTATTTTTCAAATCTTATTAGTCAGATCCCCGGCAAGTGACAAAGATTCTAAGATCAAGCTAAATAAAAGTGACAGAAAATTGTGGCATGCAGTTCATGAGGCCCCATATTATCGTTTTGCTATCCTAGAATCCATAAGCTAATGGATGCAGTTTTTAGCACCTTTATATTCTTTTTTCTGTTATTTTACTTTACTGAGAATAAAATTGAAAATAGTTTCTCTTTATGCACAAAATCCTATTTAACAAAATAGAATGTGCAAAGCAGAAACATTGAAAAAGTTACAGTTACAGGTATGGACTGAAACTTCTTTAACTTTATAATCCCCCAAAAGCAAAATTCTATGTGTTGGATGGTCAGAAGTTAAGGAAATATGATCAATGAATGAGAAGTATTATTTATTTTTATGGTTCATAAAAACTAAACAAGGAGGGACACACAAGGCATGTCTTACTGTCAGGTAACAGATATGGTGCTGCAAAGACTCAGTAAGTCAAAAGGGAAGCTAAAATAAAACCATGTTTTGTGTTTAGACTACCACATAACGCAACGTATTGGGTCCTCCAAAATAAAAGAATCTGATATTAGTATGAAAGTCTTCATCTGTAGTATGTAAATAATGACTTTTCTCTTTCCAGCATGTGCAAGTATTCCAAATTTGCTCTTTCCAAAATGTACTCTCTGAAATCTGAATATGGAGATAAGTGACAGCTGCTAGACATCAGTGAAATACTTGTGCAATGTTGATGTACACTTGAAAAATGGTTCACCAGAGGTCCTAAAGATTTGGTATTATTTTGGGTTAAGGCTTTTTTTTTTTTTTTTTTTCCCCAAATTTAAAT
>NW_008795939.1:4841541-4853240 GCF_000699145.1 Aptenodytes forsteri
AGGGTATGTTTTTTTTTTGGGTTAAGGCTTTTTTTTTTTTTTTTTTCCCAAATTTAAATGATGCAGTGTGTACAATTCAATATAAAACAGAAGGATAAGTGTGATTATGAACTGGACCTACTGAGAAGTGTTGTTCTGTTCCTTGTAAAGAAACACCATATAATTTTAATATATTTTTTTTTTAGATATTCACAGTCTTAGTTGTTATAGTTCTGTTCAGATATGAAACTTCATTTTTCAAATCAAATTTATGTGTTTACTAGGTTTTATTTGTCTTCTTCCAATTCAAACTCTAACTCATAAGTCTGCTAGAATCCAGGCACTGGTTTGGGAATCAGGAGCTCTATGTCATTTCAAGGTGTGTGTCTCACTGAGTCAGACTGACTAGAATAATGGACTCTGATCTTATTGCAAGTCACAAGATGCTAAGAAATACACGTGTGTAGTATTGTAAAGAAACATCACAGTTCTGGAGAGTTTTGAAATCAGTGTAATGTGATTAGCAGTACTTTCTTGTGACTACTAAATTGGTAAACACATTTACTAACAATGAAGGATGTTTTTATAACTTTCAGACCAAAGAACTACTAAAGAAACAACCTAAAATTTAAAACAATAGAAGATAAATATATATTGGCATATTGTTTCATTTATTTACACAATGTATACATAATTTAGTTGTTTTACTTCAAATTCAGCTAAAGTGATCTAATATTCAGATTGAAATAAGTTAACAAAACATTGATGTTTTGAGGTGCTGAAACTCCAGGACTTAATTTAATGTCTTACCACTATGAGATATGGATCAAGAGTTAGCAGCTGCTAAACTGGATGCAAACTGACATTTTAGCATGACAGTAACAAAATAATTGCAGTGAGAATTCTTTGTTTCTTTACTAGCTGGCAACAAAACTCTATTAAATTGCCATATAACTTTATATTCTATTGTGTAAATCATGTGTGATATATATCTGAAAGTTGCCCAGCATGAAGACGATTACATTTAAATAACAAATAGTCTAAACTCACATCATCTATTTATAAATTTATGAAGCCTTGTCTATAAGAGAAGGAGTGTGGAAAGGGAATACAGAATTGTTATTTCTCGGTAGGTATTCAATCCAGCTGTTTGTACAGGGGCTTTTATTCTGAAAAGAGAGTGCCTTTTCTTGTCCATTTGATAGTGGATTAAGCTGACCACGCAGACTTTTTCATTGTGGACTATACCTGGAGTTCATACAGAATAATTAGAGTTGTAGCCTACCGTACTTCACAATAGTTTCCGCCTAAAGACAGGCTTTATTGTTAAGACACAGACTAAGAAGTCTGCATCTCTTTAGCAGCCTCTTTAGCCTGTGTCAGCCTGATTGTTTTCTGATGGCAGCTACACAGTGGTACCCATCTGAAAAGTGCTGACTGTCTTCATCCCAGACCCACGAAGTACTTCAAAATTATGCTGCTTCACTTTGCTAGATTTAGACCATGGCTCTCAGGATTTCAGAGGGCCAAGTTCTGACAGACACCCTCATGGTCATCACACCTCATTTCCACTGCATACAAAGTAAGGCAGTGATAGTTCATATTTTAAAGACTTGAAGATCCTTTAAAAAAAAAAAAAAAAGTTGATTAGTGACAAATTTGTATCTAATGGGTTAAAAAATGCTTGGAACTGTGGGGAGTTCTTTTAAGCACATACAAAATAAAGAATTATTTATTCTAATTAATTATGTACAGATATTGTAGTTTCACACCCTCTTTTCACTTGACAGGTAAATGGTTGAAGACAGAAGACTTATTATAGATTTTACATCCAGCCCATGAGGATTTGGACTGATTCCACAGAGCAGGTTCAGGTCAGCTAAGTCCTTTCCTTCAAAGCATCATGGGTGTCTCTGAGCATCATTGCAAGCTTGTTCTGGCAGTAAGCCAGGCTTCAAAAGCCTTTCACTGTGCAGTCACTGACTCACTAATGGGCAACTGCAGGCTTTCTGATTTTCCTTTCGTTTCATGTGTTCATTTGACATAAATTTAATTAAACCAAATCTGGTGTTAAAGCAAGAAGAGATAAAAGTGATATGTCGCAAATTAAAGAACTGTGAATGATACAGGAAACATGACTTTTTTTTCTGTTTCTGTAAAATATTGTCAATTTTAGTGAGCTCACTACTTAAAGTCTGCAAAAACTGTACAGATATGCATTATTAAGAATAATGTGCATCCAGGGTTAGATGAAGGTCTCAGCCCTATATTCTCTGTAGTAAAACCTTTCAGAGAATTCTTATACTTTCTTTCATACCCACACTTCAGGTAGTCACCTCTTCACAGGATATGAGACAAGTTTGCCCTTCTGCCGGCTACATATCCATAGTTGTTAGGCAGCTCAAAAGGATACAACAGCAGAAACATGAAAAGATCACATATTAAATATAAAAAATCATCATTTTTCAAAGGTCTCTTTTGGTTTTTACTTAAGGCTAAGGAGGTGATAGTGAAAATGAAAAAGATCGTGCTGTTAAAAAGGTTTCGTTTAATTGCTTTGAATGCTGCTTTAGGAAACATCGAACTTTCTTCTTGTTCTTTTTAAAAGTCTTTTTATAAAATTAAAAGAAAATTCAGACTGGAAATATACTAATGCAAACTGAAAGGGTATTTGCAAGCTGCCCAGAGATGTGCTGAACCAATCGTATTCAATGGGATCCCAGTACTGTCATTTCATAAGAACTATATATAAGTTCCTAGCACTGAAAGCATTAGCACTGCAGGAAAGAACATGAACAGTGGAAGGAGGATCTAATGACCAATGAGCAATTTTTGCAAAGTCTCCTATTTGCTTATTTGATATATAAGCTATAAGTGGATAATTCATGTATGGGACAAATTCTGGTGGTCAAGACGGTACAAATAGGAATTTATTTATCATAGCACTAGCTTTTTGGCTTCCTTTCCTTTATAGATGACCATGGGCATCTCTGTTTTTTTCAGGGTGGATGGGTTGAGGTTCAATGATAATTCTTCCGGCTACTGATGCCTATGCACAGAGGCTAACGTAAAGGAGGCCACATCACAACTGACTGAACGGAAGGCCTCCCTGGCCATGCCTGTACTGAGGGTGAAGGTGGCTTTGTGGTGTTTTCCACAGCTGTCATCCCCAGCTGCACCCTGATTCCTGCTTAGGGTAAGATGAGGGTACACATTACCCCTTGGCAGTCCTTGTCGCCTGTGGGGGGAAAGCCTCAATACAGTCCACTGCCTGGGCAATCAGAGCTGATGAGAAAAAAATCAGCAGAATATAAACAAAGGCTCTCAGGGCAGGATCCTTTAACACCCTGTAATCCCCCTTATCTCTATTCCAAAGACCACATGAAGCTTTTTCATGAGGAAAAAGGGAAGCAGCTTTGAAGAAAACAATCAGAAATGCTTTATTTAGAGAAAATGTTCCCTTCCAGAAATGGTAGAAATTATGCAAATAAAGTACACAGAAATGAATGTTATCTGAATAATACAAAGTCTTTGTCCTGCCCATGTTGAAAGATTCCCTTTTCCTCTTCCTAGCAAGGCAGAATAATATTTCAGGTGTCAAAATCAAGGATTTTACTTTGAATCATAAACTTATTTCATTTGTAAAATCTTCTTTAGCAACTAACTGTTCTAAAACTTTGAGTAGTTCAAGCCAAAGACAGATATTTTAGGAAGCAAAAATTTAATTCCATAGAATTTTTGTGACCACGAAACTGTACATGTGAAAATTAAGACATATTTATGTATGCAAAGACATTTAGGGTATACTTTTTTAAAGCAACTACTGCTGTTTATGTGCACAGCTCCTTTTGACTTGTAGTGCTTAAGTCCCCTGGCACTTAAGAGAATCCTAATCTGTTTTTCACAAGTAAAATACCACAGAGTGATTGAAAATGGAGACTATGAAAGAAAAATTAATTACAATACAGTGCTATCTTTGCTTCAGACTGTAAATGCTGTAATCATATAGTGTGGCAGAGTTGATGATCTGCTTTAGAAAGTGCTATTTTTTTATGACAAGTCGAGCTTAACTCAACACTCTAACAATGGAGGCCCTGACAAAAGCATACTGGGAAACCAAGTGGCTATATTTGTTCCTCTTAATTCAAGATCTCTCTCACATACTGGGTGTATGTGAGTAAATCTGATAGTACGTAAAAGTTATACTGTTAGTGAGATCTATTATCATTATATGATCTAGGAGATTTATCCAAGTGAAGCAGTTTCCACCACAAGGTCTTCAGCTATTATCATTTATTGACAATAAACCCATAAAGAAACAGAGGACAAAAACATATGACAATCTACATATTGCTTCATCTTCTTTCACAATCTATTTTTAGACAGGCTTAGAAGAGTTAGGCAGAAACATTCTGACATTTAAAAAGGTTGTTTTAATCCAGATATGCTGCACCTCCTTATAAGCATTAGAAGGTGGAGGGCACCATTATCTGACTGCTTTGATCGCTGTATTTGCTCCACAGAGAATATCATTGCCAGCCTGGAAGGCCTTCACTGGAGCTGCCACAAATGTCTTTGGCTAGACCTTCTCTGTCTCAGTGTACTCCCTCACAGTAGTAAGTTCCTTAGAAACTAAAATTCTGGTCGACCTCTAGAATGAAACATATTAGGTGAGAAACAAGGATCCCAATTTAGTTTCCTGGAATCTGTCACGAAGAGCTAACGTGTAAACCTTATTGCCTCCAAAAAGAAGAGTAAAAGTAAAATCTGTGATTGCTAAGGATGACAGAGCAAGGGAAGACTGGTTTGCAGAAGAAGAAAAGAAAAAGAGAAAGTCACAAAGGAGAAGGAATAATAGCAGACAGATGTATTGAGAATAAGTTAACAGAACTAAGACACACTAGAATTCTGGAAATATTACCTAAAAATAACAAAAATTACATAAATTACTAATTTGTCTGAACTCTATCACCCAAAGCATGGTGTTCAGTTCAGAGGCAATAATCAGATCTGAAATTAATATTCACAGATTTTGCCTCATTTTTCAAAACTGCAAGTTGTCCTTTTATTCAGTAGGCATCCCCCAGGGCTTCTTCTGCTTTTTCTGAATGTTGAAGGTCTTACAGTAGTTTCTGGGAGGGAGGAATGCATACACTACCGCTCTTTGTTCTTTGCCAAAATGTCTTCTAAATACAGAACATGTAAAATTTTGTACATAGACTCATTGCATATTTAGGTATTCTATCTTTACTTGCCTTCCTGACATGTAAGTGGTTCACCCAATTAAAAAGGCCTTTAAGAGGTATGCTAAAACTGTGTTATTTCTCTGTTCACCTCAGTGAAAAAAGCTATGGTAGTGTATGCCAAGTGTTTGGGGATTTTTTTGATGAAAGACACTGTGTACTGCATAACAAGTGTAAAATATTATTATTGCTAGACAAAAGACCTTTTTTTCCCAATGTTTCCATTAGCACTACTTTCAAATGTGAATACGTTTCATATTTTCCTATTTTCTCCTGCAGCTGAACAGCCCAGTTTTTCTGTCTCTTCTACATTTGTAATCCAAAGTGGAAGTCAATAATAAAGATGACTGAAACTGTTTGGCAAAAGAGTAAGGAAGGGGAGTCTTCTGTGAAAGCTGCATATCTGCTGCCCTTTCGAGCAAAACATGGAGACTATTTAGATCAAACTTGCTGTCCCTGATCTTCAATATGTTTGTGACATTCTCACCTCCCCTTCAGCAGTGACACTGCAGCAGGTCTTCACCCATTGTGCTTAAACACAGCCTTTCAGTAAAACTCTTGCTCCTGCCCCTTGCCAGAAGGCATGATCTATTTTAAGGTTAGGTGGAGGTAGGCACTAGGGAGCTGTTACAGAACTGTGACATCAGGAGTGGGAAGCTAATGATTTATGGTAAAAAACAGACAAGTGGTGCAGAAGAGCTTCAGAAAGTCTTGAGAGTTTGTCCAAAGACACACACCCTACCAGTTGCCTTAAACCTAACCTAAAGTCAAAATAAGACTTGTACCCAAGAGTTAACAAAGCTCCATACAACTTCTTCTCAGGAGGAAATGTTTTCTGTAGACATTGAATTTGGCTTAAAGATGTGCCCTCAGAATTTTTACATAATGAAAGCCTAGGATCTGGTTCAAAGCAAGGAAAATCATCGGTTTCAAAGGATTTTGTAGCAAGACTTTGCTACCTCCTGGTCTAAAGGAGATGACTTGCTTCCCAAAGGCACATTACATCACCAAGTGGAAATACCTGGCACAAGGAGTTACACGGAAGAGGACTGAAAAATGTTGAAAGATTGTGTATGCATGTGATTTGAATATCAAAATCTCCTGTTGAAAACATATACTGTGTTACCTTTAAGAAGTCGGCCAGGCTTTAGGCAAGAGAGACAGTAATGTTTACATAAATGTGATAGGAAAGAAAACTCATGTTTAAAATACTCATAATTCAGAATAAGTAGAGCGCACATACAGCAATCCTCTGAAGTTTCACAAATTACACTGTTATCACTGTCTTTCCTTCTCTCCTACTGTGTGGTTTAATCACTTGTCTTTAATTGGACTATAAAGATATCATGGCAAGGACTATGTTTTCCTGTATATGTTTGGACAGAACCTAGCACAGTAGGGTCTTTGATCCTGCCTGGGATATTAAGGTAATACTTCAGAATAATCTGCACACTGAGAATATTATATAGCCATCTGCAAAACTGGTCAGATAATGAATAGATCTGAATAATTTATTTTAAGCAAAAGGTTCTAATTAATCAGATAAATTACCAGCAATTAATAATTTAACAAATCTAACTGTAGGGAGCAATCTTTCACTTGCATGGGAATGAACCAGATGACCCAAGATCTTTCCAATTTCTAATTCCCATCTCCTAGGAAATAAAAATTTTAAAAAGTCAGTGACAATTGAGAATTTTTGCATAACCAAAACCTCATCTAAACCCACAATTTTCCTGAAGGAAGAATGAGATGTGAAAAAGGGCACCATGGAGATTCCCAAGAGACTCAGAAAGTGGAAGCTGTGTGCCAACACCTCTGTGGAGGTTTTTTCCTTGGTACATTTGAGAGAAGCAGCAAAGTCAGATTGTGTTCTTGCCCTCTCACCTCACACCGTAGCTCCATATGTAAGAAGCTCTTTCTTCCAAAGCTCCACATATAACAATCAAACCTGAAATTGTAACGTACCTGCATGCACAGCAGACCTTTCACAAACACATGTGAACATTCTTGCATTTCGGTGACCACAGTTTCACCACCTGCCTTCTCTGACTTGACAAAAAAAAATAAAAAAGCATTTTGAATTCTGCATATTTGATTACTTCACATAATAACATATTTCCAAAGGCAGCTTTTGAACATGTTTGTTTGATGAACATGAGCAAAGCATGATCTACTCACAGATATTCTCTGAGCAGAAGGCTAAATTCTCTTGAGTGTATTATCTGCTACAAAGTATTCACTTAGCTCTAGTTAGTCTCAAAATACTGAACTTCTCTGTATCTGGACTGGGGGCTGAACCCGTCTGACAGATAGAGCAGTTGAACTGTGCTGATGAGCTCCAAAGAGAGCCAAACATCTGTCCCCACTTTGCTGTTGCATGTTCCCGACAGACATTTATGCATTAAGTCTATTTATCAGACAACACTTTGTCTGAGCCAAGATATAGTCAGCCATCGTAATAAGATATATCACTAATATGGGAATATGAATGATTGCTACTTTGATAAGATATTCATATCAGAATACAAGCATTGCCATTTGGCTTATCTTCAATACTGCCAGACATTTTTCATAATTTATAAACAAGGTCTCTCATAACAGTGATATATTCACAGTTATGCAGAATGTCTCCTCCCTTTAGGGTTACAAAAATGAGATAGCACTGTCCTGTGCTCTAGTCCCAGACTTACTTTCATCCTGAGAGACATACGAGCTGTTTCTCTGCAAGCACAGAGCATTGCTTGCTCCTTGCAATTGTGCATTCAGTGAGTACCTTGTATAAACCAATAAACTTTTAAACATTCTGCTAATGGTAGGTACAGAAAAAGATTGCAGCAGTGTCCCCACCCCCAGCTCCATTATGCATACATGTTTTTAAGATTTTAAATAACAATGTTGAGGAAAGGAGGAGTGCTCTTCTTGAAGAAGATATCCCATGGTGTATTTTTCTTTCTTTTCAGCAAAGGCATGACAAGATGCACTGGTGGTTTGGTGATGTTAGATTTACTCAGCCTTGAAATAAGGTTCTGTTTCCAAGTCACAAAGACAGTTTAATATTAGAAGAATGTTAAAATGGTAAAGACTCCATCTTTTAGCTCCGTTACAGTATAGTTACAGGCTCACTGATTGTGGGTGAGAGAGCAGATTGACAGCAAGTATCTTCCAGGACTGCGACTTGCATCTCCAGAAGGTTTGGCATGAAAAGGGCTGTCTGTGAAAACCTTCAGGTAATACTGGCAAAGTTTCTGAGGACAAGTTTTATATCAGCCTAGCAATTTGCTGCGATGTGAGGCCGTTGGTTCAAATTTGATTTCTTCTATTCTCCACCTAAGAGAGCAAATTTAGTTTCCAGAGGACTGAAATACTTAAGTCTAACTAAAACGTTTGGGCTTCACGTGGGGTAAAAATGGTGTATGCTGAGCCGGAATTGTTGATGATTCTCTCATGCATGAAACCTTATGAAACTTTGATACATTATATTAACCATATTAATTGCACTTGTTATGTATTTTACTGATATTTTTTCCATGTTAAGTCCCCAAATTAATGTTGGGAAAGTATATGTAAGTGTTAAGGAAGAAATATTCATACAATAGGAACTAGCAAACCAAGAGCTGAAGAAAATTTCCACCTAGAAGTCACTATTACAGGAATTAGTTTTCTGCAAAATAGTCAAAAGAAATTGAAAGAAATACTGGTAACAAAAATCATAAATCTGGAGGATAATACTCAGAGATTAAGGTGTGGGAAGTTAGTAGTTTAGGTAAGAAAACAATCCCATTTAAAGTGTTTTGTAAGCAATGCAAAGAATATTTTGGTTTTTTAATATTATCCTAGTCAATATACTAATTGGGACTGAACTCAGAAGAAATAAGTGAAATGTCTAGACAAACAACTGAGAAAATATATAAAGAGCATATAGTCTTATCAAGAGGAGACTAGAGAAGGTAGAACAATTGGAAAACAGTAAAATGAAACAAAAGAAAACAAGAATAAAAGGATTCTTTGTCTTTGTATTTTATATTGACAAACAGTGAAATAAAAAAAAAATGTGTTAAAAGCAGAAAAAAAAATGGTTTTGGAAATACCATTATGGAGACACTACTTGAAATGTGCTGTGGCATTTCTAGATTCTGTATGTTAATACTACATTTTGTGCAAATCATATGTTTCATAAACACCATTCAGAATGCTCCAAGCAGTCTATTGCAGAAATTCTTAGTTTGGAATGGAGATTTACAGTAGAGTACTTCAAGGTTACCCTGAAATAATACTCAAAATAATTCTTAGAATAATTTAAACTTACTGGAGACATTAATTTTATGACCTTTTGAAATTTTTATTGTGCATTTTTTTAAATTGCTACAAATCTGAGTTCTGTGAACAAATAGGTGTTACACAAACAATCTTGTGAATAATAATGCAAAAGTGCAGGCACTTCAAATTTTCCTTTCCTTGGCAACTCCTCCATTTTATTAACTCAGTGTGTAAAAGCTTGGGAAAATGTATATACTAAGATAAGAGACCAGAATATTTTGCACATAAAAATTGCTGATGGAGCATTAAAACACACAGAAACAACACACAGGGAAAAAAAAAAAATTCTCCTTATATTCCAAAACATAGTTTAAATTTAAAACTCAGTCTATAGGTCTGTCCAATCACTTTCCCAAATGAGTTTCACAGAACTGCTGCTAGTATAGTCCCTGGATTTAAACGAAGGGAAAAAATCTAGAGTAAAAAAGCACCATGAATACAGTATTCCTGCACAAATTATAGCTGAGCATCAGGCATTACACCTTCAGGGCAATCTATGCATCTTTTTAACAGAAAATGTCTCAGATGGGCTCGTCTGGAAACACTAAAAGCACTTGGGCCAAGAATTTCAGCATTAAAAATACAGAAGTGGCTGGAAATGCTGTTGTGTGTCAACCTTTATTTGTCCTTTAAACCAAGAAAAAAGAACAAATGTATGCCTGTAGGCCAAATGCAGAAGGTTGGGGCTTTTTTCTCCTCTCTCTCCAACTTATGAGAGATTTGTACAATGAATTGTAATAGAAGGTTCAGATGACAAAAATTACAGTGGTATAGCCAAGAAAAATACCCATGGGGCTTTCTGCTTCCCTTGTGCCCAGCCTGAACTATCAGATCAGCCTTCTGGACTCAAATGCAACACTGTCAATAGGAATACATCATCTTTTTTGTGGTGTAGAAGAGCTGTCGGTTGCAATTCCCATTATTCCAAGGCCAGGATTTTCCATTAGTGTAGCCACCTGCTGGGTTTCTCTACTCAGGTTTAATGGAGTCTGAATTTGAATTTATCACCATCTGTGGGAAGACAGGAAATGAGAGGAGCATCACTAATTCCTTTCTTCATTTACTAAGCATAAGCATAATCTTTATAAGGAGATAGGCAGAAGCAGCAGTGATCAGGGAGACGGAAAGAGTATTTTAACTCATATTGACATCAGAGTTCCAGACCAAGAAAAATGCTGTCTGTTCCTCAGCCAATTCCAGCAAGAAAAAGAATTTTTTAATTTCCTATGTAATGTTGTACCAAAACAGGCAGATATGGGATACTATTTCACTTTTGCTTCCAAGGAGTTCTCTAAAGATTTAATAATTTAGACTATTAAAATAAATAAATAAATAAAGGGCTTGGAATGTGAATAAGTTCTCAGGAAGAGAAGAGTTAAAACACTAAACAGTAATGTTTGTTTATTAAAAGAAAGATCCAAAATCATCAGTTTACACATTTTGTTCTTGTTCTCTCCTGCCCCAAAACAAAAATTTGAAACAAAGCATTACAGAAGAGAAAATGGAAGCATTCAATTGAAAGAACTGTTCAGTGCAAGGGCAACAGAAGAACACAAAAAATACAAGAAAAAACAGAACTTCTGCATTAACATGAAAAGGAATATTTTTTTTTTTAATTTTAGAATACCCAAACCAGGTAATATTGAAGTAATTTTCTGCCTAAATATAATGATGAAGACTGTTTGTGATTCTTTCATATGGCACTGCAGCTTAATTTGGAGTCACCAGTGCACTAGGAACCACAAATCCAATCCACCTAAATATATGATTTGTTGTTCCTGTCTATTAAGGTTGAGATCTATGTGTTTATCCTGTTTGATAACAGGCAATTGGTGCTTTGGAGTGGGCAGAGGAGAAGGAGGAGGTTTAAAAATGTATATTTTTAAAAATCATATGTGATATCTGTCTGCACTCGTCAAAGGGGTGCTGACATCCAATCTGCATTCGTGAAAGGGGTGCCATAAGTTCAAGACTTTCTCATGAATTTTGCTCCATGCTTGTAATCTTTGGATTTATGATCTTGAACTTGTGAGGCTGCTCTCGTCATGTGGGTCAACAAAAGGAGTTTGAGGAACGTAGATAATTTAAAAGACTGTTATTTGTTGCAGTGAAGAAACAATTCCAAGGGGGGGGGGGGGGGGGGGTGGGGGGAACAAA
>NW_008795939.1:4853318-4888429 GCF_000699145.1 Aptenodytes forsteri
ACAAAAAAAAAAACAAAAATGAAACCAAACAAATAACTGAAAGTTTTCTTCCCCTCCTTTTCTTTTTACTTTTAAACTATCTAAATTCCTCTTCTGTCAGAGAAGTTTTGTGCATTTTGCTATGATAAAGCAAAAAGCCTTCAGGTTGTCTGTTTCTGGTGAAAATCATCTGACATTGGGTCCAAAACGAGGCAGAGGATAAAACAATCTTTCTGATTGCTTGATGAGTAAACTGGATGGTTGAGTTTGCCTTGTTTCATTGTAGTGTTGATAGTTACCAATTTGTGATTTGTCGGAGACCACTTGGTCTTATACCAACAAATGTTTAACATGGCTGATAATCCTACGACATTTTGCTTTGCAGACTAGGATTAGCCATAGGAATGTCTTTTGATCATTCTTATATGGTTTGGTTTTGTTATGTTTGTCTTCCTTTTTTGTCTTACAGCTACTGTGGAATTTGTCTAGGCTTAAAAATTGATAGTGAAACACTAGGATGTGCAAGTTGCTCAAATGGCAGCTTTCTCATTAAATGTTATGAATTGCCTTTGACCATATGCATCCTGAGATTTGGTAACTAATTCTCATTTATTTATTAGGGCTACACTATTGCATGACCATAAAGAATGTTTGAGATGGGTACAGGCTACATTTAAACTACCTTGAAGCCTTTTTTCTCAAGCAGTCTGGCAGTTCATCAGATTCTTGCAATGAACTTTGAGTCACTGGGCGAAGTTTTTGTTCAGAAATACAAAGAACCTAACATGCCAATAGAAAATAGAGACATATTTTTGCAGAGCAAATTCTAATGAAAGTTCTTCATACTAAAAGTTTCCTTGATTCCTGTTTTATTAAAGTTGAAGTCTACTGTAAGTTTTGCACCTGACTTCAAGTACTCTGCCTACTGGATATTGAAGGACAGGGCTTTATACTTCCTAGGTACAGGAATCCCAGTGGCCACCAGTATCTTTGTAGAGCTGGACTTGAATGGTTCACCTCTCTGCCTTCCACAGAAGTGTTTTTATTAGTGAATTATTTTTTATTTACTTCTAGAAATAAAAGGAGGATGATGATAGAAGCATTATCTATTAATTGGCTGAAGACTTTACAACACATGTTGGGCATCTTGCTTTTAACTGACAGTGTACAAGTGTGTAGGTTTTCAAGCAGCACCACCCAAAATCTAAAAACCTAGGAATTTTTTAAAGGCTTGTGTATGTATGTAAGATTCAGAATCCCAGCCTGCCCCTGATCTGCATGCCTGAACCTTAGTATCACAGAAGAAAAACAACTAAGGAGAAGACAGCAAACTAAATGAGTAGTTAACTGTGGCTTGCCTGTTTTGTATGATGTCACACATATGGTTATGGTTATTCAGACTGAGGGTGGCAACTTTAGTGAATCAAGACTAACACAAGAAAATCTGTCAGCTCTAGTTAAATGAACATTGTTATTACCTCAGGTCAAGCAGATGGAGGGCAAACTTCTCTGTTGGATTCTGCTGCTCTTTAATTAATGTCCACATTTGTTATGTCAACATGATGCATCATGTTTGGTTTAAAGGTTTGTTTTATTTCTAATACAAATGCCTATAGAATTGGATTTTCTACATTGTAAGAGTTGATCTGGAAACCGGGGACCTGAGAGGGATGAAGATTCCTTCAGTTATACTTTGAAAAAAAATAGTTAGAAGAAAATTGTTTAATAGTTCCGTAATTTTTCTTACATATGCTTCTTCTTCTTCTTCTTCTTCTTCTTAGCATGAGTGTTTAATACATTATTAGAAGCAGTTCATGTTTAATACATTATTAGAAGCAACAAGCCTTTTCAATGGGGAAGGGAGATGTTTCTTCTCTGCATCTATATTGATATATTTGTGATTGTGAAATAAATGGACTAGTGTAATTTTGTCATCAGTAAAACCTTTTGTTTTGTTTTGCTCTGGAGAAGAAGAAATAGAAGCAGTATGTTTAATACATTATTAGAAGCAACAAGCCTTTTCAATGGGGAAGGGAGATGTTTCTTCTCTGCATCTATATTGATATATTTGTGATTGTGAAATAAATGGACTAGTGTAATTTTGTCATCAGTAAAACCTTTTGTTTTGTTTTGCTCTGGAGAAGAAGAAAAAAACATACAAGCTGTATCTTGTGGAAAGATTCCTTGGAACATTCTTTCTCCATGCAGAAATCATGAAAATAACAACAGAAGAAGGAAAAAAAATAGCAATTGCACCATTTTGTGTACATAGGCTTTTTCATGGTAGATACATTAAAAATAATAAAAGTAAACAGGCTAAACAAACACCTAATTTTTATCATTTAAATCCTAAGAAGCAGAAGAAATCTGTTGTCAGTTGCCAAAATAATAAACAAAAAAGCCTGATGCTTCAAAGAAGCAGAAAATAAATATAAAAAATCTACACAGTGTGATGTTCTTTCTTAAACAGTTAGCTGACCCATATTTGCTCTCCAGAAAATAGTTTTTTACAATGCCTGTAAGCATTTAATATTGCAAGTTTGTTGCATTTATAAAGAAGAGGTTTTCTGGCAACTATTCAGTAGCATTAAGGAATTATGTGTCTTGATTTTTTGATGACTTCAGTGAGGCTTATTCCTTATTGGATGGTTGTAAAACCCGCCTTCAGAAGGGTTGCCATATGGAAAGGGACAGCAGACTGGCTGTGCAGGACAATGGTTTCATCTAGAGTGTTGTCTTGGACAGAGCTCTCCAAATGAAGTGAGTATTGGGAAGTGAATCAGTGGAAGTTAGCAGTGGCCCTTTGCATGTGGCCAGTGTCTCCTGCAAAAGAAAAAAAAAATCTCATGAAGGGACATATTCTCGTCAGAATAATGACTTCATTTTACTACTTTTATCTTATGCTTTCCACCCTCCGTGCTCCTCACCAGAAAATAAAGGAAAATAAAAAGAGAATTTTAGAGGATCAGATATAGCTGTCACAAAACCACTAATTTGTATATGTTATATTAATATATCTGCTCACATATAAATCAATAATTTCTTTATATACACATATATATACCAATATTTAGTACAAGTACACATTTTTCAAAACATTAATAAATAATACAAATGTTCTTTATGGTTGTAGCTAATATAATGCTTTAGTTTGTTTACATATAGTCTTTTATTATACCCATTTCCATCCACTTCTTATCTGAAATATTCTGCTTTGAAAATGAAGAAACGTTCCTGGTAAGAGCAGGATTGTTTTTGTTGGAAAGCAAGAGAAAAATCATTTCAAGTTTGGAGTGGAGTTACAGGACAGCGAATAGAACTATACACTTGCCAGTTCAAAGTCATGTGGCTTGATCCATCACATCTTCTTCTACAGAAACCTGAACAAAAACATGACAGCCTAATTATATAAAAATTATGAAGAAATTCCATCCGAGATCTGCTTTTAATGATCCTGCAGGTTGACTGGCTTGAGAAATTCAAATATACACCTCAAGACATCAGTAATCTCGGCTATGTAGACAAGCTTGATCCTTTTCTTTTGGCTTTATAATAATAATTTGCATTTCCTTTCCTCCCCCTTCCTGGACAGTTTTCCAAAACAAGCACTTCACAGCAAGAAAAACTTCTACCTTCATTAGCTGCCTTCTCCCTGGATTTGAACAATATAAGGTGTAGAAGAAATAAATGTTGTCCTAACAGTCCGGTGAAAATTCCTTACAATATAAATCTGGTTTGGAATCATGACCTAGCACAGCCTTCTCAGCAGATGAGGTTGTAGCAAATCAAATTCTTGTGAAAAGAATCTTTTTTTTTGTATTTGAGTTCCCTCATGCCCACTGTGCATATCCTGTATTGTCCTTCCCTGGTTCGTCCCTAGGACATCCTGCATAGTTTCTCCTATGTGATTTTTACAGACTTACTACCTCCATACACATTTAGTCCATGTTTACAATTTGACGTACACCCATAATCAATTCCTACACTAGTAGGTTCCACTCTGTTATTTAAGTCTCTCAGACCCAGCAATATACCCCATTCTAGGTCCCCTGGCCCAACTCTGCTCTGCAATTCCTGGCCCCGCTGTACTTTTACCTCTGCTGTCAAGGTAATCAAGATGATTCCTTGCCAGCTCTGGTCAGCTCTACTTATCTGCTGCTTCCTACAACAGAGAAGGGGAATGGAGGGAGACAAGTGTCACTCTGCCTCCCTTTCCTTTGCTCTAGCTGGCAAGTGCCTTTTCAAGATCTGTGTGCCCTGGGATTAGGTTATACTAGAAAACTAAACCCAGGATGCAAGGAAGAACAGAAGATTCCCAGGACTGTATTTTTACTATTAATTCCAGCATGAAGTCCTAGGCTTGGGACATCAGATAAACTAAATGTCAAAAAAGAGTGAATAAAGAAAATGAGAATCTAGTTCCTACCCATGGTGCCTTCAAACGTCATTGGCCTTTGTCCCAAAGGTCTAATAATAGCATGATATTTGGTGATACTGTAACACTTTTGATTGCAGGAGTCATAAAAGATTCCAGTGTTTTTAGTCTCACTACTCTCCACCGTCTGGTCGTCACAAACCATACTATCTCCTTATATTTAAAAAAGTATGTAGAAGACTCCACAACTTTGGCATTATTAGTATTTTGTCTACTTCCAATGTAGAGAAAACGGATGTCCACCAGGTTTTCCAGACAGCTGTCACAGAAATTAAAAAAAAAGAAAGCAGGAATAAACAAAATCTATGTGAGAAGATGTTTCCTCCAGTTACAAAAAGGGAATAAGACTAGCTTTGCAAAGTGACATTTAAAAGATAGTTCTGATAAATTAGAGGGCAGCAATTTCCAGAAGTGAAGCCCCTAACAGAAAAGCTTCCTCTGGTGACCTTATGACTGAATGTCTCTATTTCAGCTTCTCTCCTCCAACAAGCACTATTTGCACCCAGCTCTAAAGTCTTTTATCATACCTCACTGTTTACTCACTAAAGAACCTCTTCTGCCATTGCTACCTTGCTCAAAAGTTGAACAAATACCTGCTTATCCATTTTCCCCAGGTCTTTATTAGGTGCACGTCTCATTAACTTTCCCTAGCTTATCTTCTTCCAACTGCACAGTTAAACGTCTTTGGGAGAAGTTGTGAGAGCACTTGTACAGAGAGGTGACTTGAGAAATCTGTCAACTCAAGGTGACAAGTCAGCTTGTCTCTCCTTTTGGATCACTTCTGAAAGTTTGAAGATCAAATGGAATAATATTTTTTTCTATTAAAGTTTCAGATAGTTCTTTAATTCTGATATGCTGTACAAACCATCTTCATTATATATTCTTCACACCTGTCCACGTGCTCTGTCCACTCCACTTTCTCTTTTTTTCCTTCTGGGGATATTTTCCTTCTAAGCAATAGAAAATAAATTAATTTTCATTTTAAAGCAATAAACAACATAATATAACTCATTTCATCAAACAGATTTAGCTTGTCATTGCTAAGGACATAAAACTCCAACATAGGTTCTGTATTGCTAACTTAATATATTTCACAAGATTATATTGGTGAGATATTTAAAATAGGGACACAACATTCCTCAAAATATTTTTAATACAGCTCAGTGAATTATACTTTAGTTAAAAATTTGGTATTGGTATTTTAAAATTCAGTAAATACATCAATAAGCAGCCTTTGGTTGGAAACTGGGATTTCAGATCAGTACATTACACAGACTCCAAGGCAGAGGCTCCTGGCTTAATGAACAAAGAGCCTGTGGAACAAAAATTGTTAGGGGAAGAAATTAGAGCCTAAGTATGCAGACAGCAGCCTATGGAATTAATAATGGGAATAGAAGAAGACATCTGTGCCTAAGGAGAAATATTGGACACTAGGAAAGGCAATATGTTTAGTATCTGGAGGCAGTGGATTCAACATTATCAAAAAAGTAATGTGCTGACTATAAAATTATGCTAAACCCATGGTTTTTTAACCACCATGAGTGTGTAAACACTGGACCTGTATTTAAAAGCAATTTTTTTGAAAAACAAATGAAGATAAAACTATGTCAAAATACCATATACCAAAACCTGGGAGGCTGAGGACCTGTTGTACATAAATTTTGTATATACAGCAAGAAATGTGGGAAGGGGGGAGGGGAAAGGAAGAATGCAAAGGTGTAAAAAAGGCCATTCGGAAACAGTAGCAAGCACAGAGGAAAACTGAAAAGTGTGATTCTAAAAGGTGGTTAACTCATCAAAACAAGATGTTTGAGGCTAAGCTAGGTGGATATGCTGGGAACTCCATTCTCTCTCACTAAGTCTGTCCATCACAAAAAAGGAATTTCAATCTTTAGCCTCTTTCTGCAGTTAATTGCTGGCAAAGTGTGGTATACTGACTGACAGAACCACTCACACATTTTTTACCACTACTTTTTGGCAACCAGCTGCACCCAACAAATATTTATTCACATCATAATCAAAGTCCTTTCTGAAAACTTTCTTGCAGAACTTAATGTTACACATGCTCCATTTGACCAGTTATTTTCTAAAGGCAGTCCAGCAAATGTCCTTTCTTCTTCTCACAATGTGGATTAATTAAAATTGTTAGTTCACTTGAAAGAAAAAAAAAAAAGAAAAAGAAAAAGAAAAAAAATAAGTAAAATAATGATACCCTGATACCCTGAACTTAATAATTGGAATAAACCACAAACAATGGAAGCAAGCTCAGAAGACAAGTAGTTTTGTATTTAAGGTTGCCAGTGTGGCTCTTAAAATGCAGATTGTCAGAAATTGTTCCATCCTTTGAATCACTTTCTCAGCATTAATTTATTCAAAGCAGTCTCTGCTGAAAAGATGAAATGGTTTACAGTGCTCATTCTGTGAAGCACAATGTAGTACGAAATGGCTTGAGCTGCTATGACCATAGCAGAGACTTCCAAGTAGCATATGTTATAGAGTTACAGTACTACAGTAATTATGAACAAACAAAACAAACTTTACCATAGGGACAACTGCATCCATACTTGGAACTGCATTACCTAAAATTGCTATCTAAACAACAATATTTGGGCAGCACAAAATTTCTTTGCAAACAAACTTCCCCAGGACAAAACATATTCTTGTTCAAGTCAATGTGGTATTTGTGCCATGCCCCCTCTACGTGCTAGCAGGAAAGAGATCCCTTATGGACTTTTAAGATAATTTGGGCTTTTAAGGCATTTATGCACTTCCAAAAAATATATTTTTTTCCCTTCTATTTCCAGTTGAAAAATGTTTTAATTACTTTCTATGGATATTTACAAGGAATTACTTTCCCTAAAAGGAAGTTTTCCCTCCTTGAATTCCAAGCGTAGTGACAACACCAAGCTCAATCCCATGTAAAACAACATCAGTTGCACTTGCAGCTTAGAGGAATTTACCAGATACACCATTATTGTATTTCAGTGGGCCATGGGCTGGGGATGGTAAGAGTTTGTCTGTCTAAATGCATTGCTCATCAGAACTAGAACTTCCTAGTCTTGCAGTTGAAACATGTTATAGCTTAATTTATGCTATGTGAAATGCATTTTCAAAAGGAAAAATAACTATGACTTTAATTGGAATAATTAGAAACATATATAATAGTTTTGTTGCAGGCCTTAAAATTTCAGTCAATTAAGGTCAACAAAGTAGAAAAACAAAATTTTACAAGCTATAACACATCAGTTTTTGCTGGACTCTTCACCACAATGTCATGTGGAGAAGTAGATAAATAGGTTTAGGAATACAGAGAGCTACAAACAAACTATTTATTTACTTTCTTTTCAAATTACAGAAGCACCTATACATTAGTACTTTGGATGCCTGGAGCTCAATTAAAAGATAGAAATCACAAAAACAAAAACCGAAAACCAATAACCATATTGTGGCAAGACTGTTCCATCAGGTAAGACAAAACATCAAATCAAAGCATCAGAGGGAACAAATTCCCCAATCTATTTTAGAGCAACCTTTTCCTGCTGCTATTACCCTCCCCTGATAGATAAGAAAATAAGGTATGTTCACAGACATCACCCTAATGTTTGGACTAAAGTGGCATTATCTACTAAATAGATTTTTTTTTTTCTATTCTTTAGAATTGTTGATTAGGAATATGAATTTTCTTTAAAGTGTTTGTGGGGTTTTTTTTGAACCATGTTGACTATTAAAAAAATAGTCTTTGAATGTTGGTAAATATTTATTCTGTCAGAAAATATTCAGCCTATTTCCAACTCAGCTTCTGCCAGTAGAGCTCCTATGGGCCACAACCTATTTGTTAAAACAGTGTCTCTGTTGTGATGACTTGCATGATCCTTCTTTATCTGTCTGCCTCTATAGCTCTTCTGTGTTTCTGTGAAGCATTTATCATCAAATACAATGCATGCCTCCTAAACAACAGCCAAAACAGTAACAGGTCAATGGCTCAGTTCTCTCTTTATGGCAAGTAGTCCTTGTGCTTTGCCTCTCTCAAAGGAGTATTCCCATTTCAGGTGCAGCCACCTAGTTTGCTGCTGCGATGACAGAAGTAGTAGCAGAAGTATTTTGGTTTATGCCTTGTCACTGTTTGTTTCTGTTCTAAATTCTGTTATTGTGCTGGTTTTAGTTTAAGCAGGTAGGAATACTCTGTTACTGTTTCAAAGAAATTTTAGTTTAAAGCTCTGTTTCAGCAAGGTGGAAAAGCATCTGCTTAATTTAGAGAATAAATAAATAATAATTAATAAGTTCATACAGAACTGAAGAAGAGAAGAAACAAGAAAATAGAGGCAGTGGGGGAAAAAAAAACACACCCCCCCCCCCCCCAAAAAAAAACCAACAGAAAAATGAACAGCTTTGTGCATTGAGGAGCTGTAGTACCAGCACCTCTGGGAAGAACTCATGGCATTTCTTATACTCAGACTGCAAAATTCTTGCAAATAAGCAGTTATGTTAGCGTATATGCAACAGAAAGTCATGAACAAGAAAGCATTCAGTCTACAATCTACTTAAGTCAGACTATAAGTGGTTAGAACTAAATAGTTTTTCAAAGTTTAACAATTTTTTCTAGCTCGCAAAACTTGAGATCGGTGTTTTCTAACACTCTCCAGTTGGCTAGGAGACCCTGCAGTACCCTGATCATATGCCTGTGTGGACACAGCAATATTATGTACTTTTCCCTGAAACAGCTAAGAAACTCGTACATTCCCTTTTTCATCACAATGTGACACTGAACAAGTGTCTTTTGTTCATCTTATGCTGGTAACCTTGTATCTGTTCTGCTCTCCTCATCAATAATCTATAGAATATTGTGAAACAGTTGATGTCAGTCTGTATTTTCAAAATGCTTGATGTTTCCAGGCCAGAAAGAACTTTTAAAGTTCCACCCTAAGAAGCACATTCAATAGTTTTATTCCTTAGGCATAACAGTCTAGTGGGTACCACAGCTTTACTCTTGTAAAACACATACATACAGAAAATAAAGAGTTTTCTCAGCAGGAAAATCAATTATACTTTTTTTTTCTTTTTTTTCATAAAAAGGAGGTCCAAAAAGATTTTTTATACGGGTTTGAGAATGTTTTAATTTATCTATTGTAATGGAGCAATACATAATATTACACATATTATAAACACACAATCAACACCCATTCTCCTCAGAAAACAATAGCTCTGACCTAAAGACTCCTGTAATTTCAGATATATATGCAGCCCTTTCCGAGACGCTAGAGATATAAGGACTGCATAAACTCAGTAATCAGCAGATTATTAGCCATTTGTTTGCTGGGGATGGTTCAAGAACCTTTAATAACGTTAAATACATGTAAGCATTTTTCAGAGTTGATGTCTAAATAAATAATGACTAAATAAATGACTCGAGACTATAGCACTGAAGTAAACTCTCATCTACAGAAAATGAATAGATCCTTTACAAAAAGGGATACTCATATCACCCAATATATAGCCAAAGAAGTTTCTTTCTATAGTCAGTAGAGACACAGAACCACCTGCAGACAGAGGCCAGAGAGAGAGCACCTGAGCTATCTCCTGCTGTGGGTGGCTCTCTGGAGAAACCTCTCTCTCGAGAAGCAGCCTTATGAATCTAGCCAGCTAATTTAACTAGCATAGATTGGTATCTAAAGTTGAGTGATGCAAATACTCTCTTAAATCCTGTATTAACAATTAAATTAAACTGTGTTATCAGAGTCTGCCATGAAGGCAGTATGCTGTAACTTTGTTCCTTTTTTTTTCCCATGAGAGGGACTTTTATTAAAAATACTGTAAAAGATGTTTAAAAAACTATCTTCTGTGTCAGTTGATTTCTTAGCTTTGGATTTATATATTCTTCACCAAAAAAGTGAGAAAGTAATGGATTTTTACTTTCAGTTTGGCCCAAAAGAAAAGATGCCTCTTAAAAATAATTTTTATCCCCATAATTCAGCCTTTCCCTTTGAACGTTTCCTTTAAAGTATTTTTGTATTATTTTCTCCAACTCTCTTAATATATTTTCTCTTTCTTTCCAGCATATATTTTCATTCCATTTGCAAAATGTTTTCCATCCCTCGGTTTTCTTCAGCCTAGCATTCTGTTGAAAGACCTTTGTCAATCAAATATAGGAGACTTCCTGTTCAGCTTGTTTTTCACCACAAGGTAGTATTATCTGTTCTCACCAAAAGTCAGAAACCATTTAGTGGTTTATGTATATTCAAATTGTCTGTGTTCACTCTTCTCCTCTTGCTAGTGCCTTCAATCCATGGTGTTCGCTGTTTTACAGATATAAGACTTAATCAGTTTTATTACTTGCACCAATCTCCTTTTTAATCATTGTTGTCATTACTGAAGTTAATGAACCCTGTCCTTTGAAGAGTTTCTTTCATTTTTTTTCTGCAAAGATATTTTTTCCAGGCTGTTCTATATTTTTTCTGCATTGCTTCTGTGCAATGGCAGAAAGATCCCTGAAATAACTGCCTAAAAATAGCCATGACATCCCACCAAAGGGAACCGGGTCTACAGCAGTACCCACACATAATAGCACACATTTTCACCCTTGGAAAGCCCCAGTGCCAGCTCAGGCCAACAGCTATGTGAAGGTTTCATTCCTCATTGTGTGACTACAGGGCAAATAGCTCCAAGTACGGGTTCAGCCCAATGCTAGAATTGCAATCTTAGCCCAACCTTAGTATGCTTTTCAGAGAGAAATACAAAGTCGTGGCACTTTTTTTTACAGAAGATCTGCTCCTCTCCATATTTCCCACAGATTCTGTTCCATTGTATCCCAATCAAGGTTTATTTGTTGGGCTTTTTTCCTACTCCAGACTTTGATTAGATGTCCTGAGCAACCAGGGTGTTAGAAAAGGTGGAGGGCAACATGAATTTATTCAAGAAAACATTTATAGGTTGTGTTATTTTGGACTCTCAAAGCACACATATTTTACTCTACAAGCATATATACTACTTGTTTTTATTATAACTGAGTGTATGTGTGAGAAAGGGACAGATGTATTTTCCCCACATTCTTGAACAGATTTTAAATGAGCAAGTTTATCATTAGCCATACTCAGTCTGTTCTGAGACACATCTCTCCTACCAGCTACAGCTAGAAGATAAGTCTTGAAGACAGCGATACAATTTGCTTTTTCAATTTAAAATAGAAAGCATTCAGTAATGGAGCTGGATTGTTCTTTTATAGAGGAAGAGTAATGCAAGTAAAATAAACAAAATACTACCAGTAAAATGTTAGATTCCAAATATTCCGCAGTCAAATCTCTTTTTTGCTTGCCAAAGCTGTATACTAATGAAAGCTATGTGTACTAGTGAAAAGAATGCATGGAGAAGAAATAGACTATTTAGACTCAGATTTGTTTCATAACTTTTTTTAATGTTCTAACTATTCAGCTCTATTTGCATCTGCTTATAAGGAGACAGATATAGGAACAGAAAGATTGGTGTTTTCCAAAATGGACAGAGCAAGTGACAGCATGTATAGAATGAAGCCTTCCTGGATCACTACCAGGGTGACGCCGTGTGTACTAACTCTGCAAGTGAAGTTCTTTTTGTCAGCTAAGCACAGATGTGACATTTGTGTACGTACCTTCTTTGATTGGACACCAAAACATTTTACTTGCATTTACCAAATGGATCTCCTACCTTTAAAAATAACATTATAATAGTTCCATAATAACAGCTTGATTCTTTATGTATTCAAGCTTGATTAAACTGAGTTCAAGAGACAAGGATTAAATCAGACTGAGTTCAAGAGACAAGGATTAAATAAATGGAAACTCCAAAAAATTATTAATTTTATATCCATCCTTACATAGGTTATGTCCTGGAGCTTTATTATAAAGAACAGTAAGTTCTTTAAAATTAAGAAGAAAATTAGGGGAACGAAATAGATTATTTAGTTAGCTACACATGTCCGGATTATTTCCCGTACCAAAAAAAAAAAAAAAAGGAAAATAAGTAAATAGTTGCCCCTCGTTCACAGAGGTGATCTAATATCTCAAGCACAAAAGAATGCTCATCTCATATCAGAAGAAAAACAGCATTACATTTTCCTCTGTTACAGTGTAAAAACTCCTAAATGCTCACTTAATCAAATTCTGTGTAAAAGTTACTTTATATACTCTTTCCATGGACTGACTTTCCTTTATTTTTCTTCCTCTTCATATCCAGCTTTAATTATGGGATTTTCTTATCTTCAGACTGTAGTGGCTAACCTCATGCATTGATTAATATTTTGCATGTTGTCCACCACCACTGAATTTGTGGCCTTGTACAATTTCATTTGTGTTTGAAAACACATGTAACAAGAAAGCAAATGTATATTTAAAAAAAAAAAAAATCCACTTATTATTGCTCAAAATTAACAATATTATCTATGTAACCCTGTTTATTGCTACTATTGTACATTTACAATTTGAATTCAACCTCAATATCAGAAATAATGAATTTTTCAGCTTCTTGAGAAGAATGAAGTTACGTAGTTAAAATATTATAACACGCCACCCAAACGAAAATCCTCCATGCACTAGCATTACACTGTGTTTTTCAGAACATCCCTATGTAGTATCAGAAAGACAGATTTCTGTAGCTTTAAAATCTACATAGACAGGAATATCAGACTGATAAGAATGTTTTTGTCTATCATCAAAACTTTTGCATACCTTTTCTCGAAATTACACTTTCTAATGCTTAAGATATGTATCCAAAAAGAGTAGTCGATTTAACTAATTTTGTCTTTTTCTCTCAATGTACAAGGTCATTAATTGCTATTGGGACCTTCATAAACCCTAGTCTGCTGATGGGGTGAGAACTCTATTGTTAAATGTATTATGGCAGGGCTGTCTTCGGAGATTGCCTGCTTGATTGCTTTGTAAAGGCCCAATGGCACACAGCAATTAAAATCCATAGACCTTTATAACCCTACTGGTGTTTTATGGGCCTTTTTGTGTCCTTCGGTGTGGTTTACCATTTGTGTGTCTCCCAGTGGACCTTCTTTTCAGAACTCAAAGTGGGATTTTTTTTCCGGAGTGATAAAGCTAGTTATACATCATGTGAAAGGTTAATGACTATTTTCAAAAAGAGCATATGTTTAATGTCATAGGGTGAAAGTTATAGTAAAGAACAATTAAGTAAAATTACTTGCCATTTTCTCATTCTCACAGTATTTAGATACTACTACTACTTACATACAGTCTACTGAGTTGATAAGTCACCGGATGATTAAAAACTATTCAATTCACTTTTAATACAAGTTTAACTTCTTAAGCAGAACTAAATCATTGGACAGTTTGTCTGAGTGTATCCATATCCATATGGAATAAGAAAATGCCAACTCCAGAGAGTGATGCCCAATATCTGCTACCATGAAAATGCCCCTTCAGTGAGGCACTGAGAGTATACCACTTAAAGCAGTACACGGAACCAATACACAGTGGTGGACCCATGAAGGGTTACGTTCTCAGGAGTTACATGGCTTCGTATTGCCTCATTTAAATGTTTTCCCTTGGTCTCTGTTAATGGTGGACTAATCAATGCAAGTAACACAAAACAACCGTCTGGTGAATGAGAACCATCTTTTTGGCACACCTGTGGTCTCATGGACAAAAGGTCCTTTCAATAACACTTGAAATCTTTGGAGCCATAATCGATGAACTATACAATCTTTACCACTACTGATCTTCACACCAAAAAAAATTTGCTATTTTTGTGATTTCTCATGAGATATTTGCATCATGTTTTCAGGGAGAGGAGAATTGACTTGTAAAATTCAGTATGGAATAGCCATTAACTAAGATAGCACCTGTTATTTAATGGAATGGAAAATGCCTGCCGTTAAAGGGAAATAATTAAACATTTCCTGGAGATCTCATAAAACTTTTCTTTTTTAATTTATTTCCGTATGTGACAGAATAGGTGCCTTCAGAGAACTAAATTACTCAACAATGCTTTAATTCTAAAATGGCATATAGACAAAGATTGATAGAATAGTAGAAAATGAAGTAAAGAGGGAACAGGAAACAAATCAGCCATGAATTTATTTTTAAAAGGCCTTTTGAGAATGCAATAATTCACAACTGCTATGAACTACCAAAAAGAAATAGCTTTTAGAGCCTAGCAAATGGGAAAAGTCTATTTATACGCATTTCTATCAAGAGAAAGGACTATTTAAATATGAGGTACCTATGACTTGATTTCTATATCACTTTCACAATTTGTAAATCTAAATATAGTTTTCATTTTGTTCACAATGCCAGTCACTCTAGCCACCGGGGACACCAAATTCCCTCAAGTATCTTCATTCTGCATTACTGTAAGTTGGAGAGGATTTGGTGGCCAAAGTAGAACTTCAGAGATTCTCAGTACAATTGCTCAAGCCCAGAGTTATCATAATTAAAGATATTTGGCTTTAAAGGTATAACTGGAATCCCAAACTGGCCTGCAAAATCTCTATTATCACCAGTGGCAAGCAAGATACTGATTGTCAGAGGCTAGGGAATGTGTAAACCAGTGATAGGGAAGGAGCGAATATCCTTTTACTTAAATTAATTGTATTTCATATGGAAATCAGGAGGACACAATGAATAAGGAACTTCACAATGCCAAAGTAACAAAGCCACTTTGTGACTTGGTCATCACAGCTGAAGGTCCCCAGACAACTCAACAGTTAGTCATTTGGACCCAGTTTATCTAAATACGTATTTGATCTTCTCATGTCATGACCCACAGCATGCAGTCAAGTATCATGGTCTCCTTGGCTTTTTAGCTGCTATTATTCAGGGTTGTTTGATTATTAAGAGTGCCAACTGCCATAGAGTATATTTTGTGGTTGTGGATTACTCTCACTTTAGTAAAGAACAGCAGTGTGGTGTCTACCTTCACAGCAGGAAATCTTTCTTTGTAGGATCCAGTTTTCACCCCTTGTTTGACTTATAATAATTGGGACCACATCTGGGAAGAAAATCTGTTGACCCTCAAAATAGTATTTGTTTTGGCCCTAGCAGTTTTCATTATTTAGGCTTTATCTCTGAGGTTTGAGACAGAGATTAGAGTGCTTGGTCCAGGTTTTGATAAGGAAGATTAAGCAGGCGATCCAACAGTATATTTCATCATAGCTAAGATCCTAATATGTGTCTGAAATGAGAGGGCTGAGCATTATTATGCAGACAATTAACTGGATCTGTATCTGATTTCTTGCAAAAGAAATCTGTTCTGGCAAAAGGATGGGGCTTTTTTACTTTCTTCTCAGCCCCCCTTCCTTTTTATAGAATGATGCCTACAAATCTTTCTCCTATGATTTTGTTTGTTTGTTTATTTAAAGAAGGTAGGATTTGTATATTAAAAAAATGCAAGACTTCATATTTGCTGTGATGACGAATATAAGACAAATTTGGAACACTGATATTTTTCATGAAATGAAAAAAACACCAGCTGTTCTTATAAAATGCTACAACTGCATTACTGACAGATTAATATCTCTTTCTTGCTTGTTGATTTTCTTGAGTGCTTTCTGTGTTGCTCTTGAGCTGATTTTTTTTTTAATGTGTATCCAGCTATTCATGTAGTGTAAACTGCAAAGCTAAATTGAAAGCAACAGCGCTCTAATGATTTAGTCTAGATGAGAGTATGATCCTCAGAAATGCAGTCAATTTTTTCTCTATTTGTGAATAAAAGAACAAATAATAAACCTAAAAGAAATATCCAGCTATCTTTCAGGTTTAAAGACGTCTTCATCACAACATCATTCAGAATGCTTTTATAGCAGCGAAATACTGTAATTTGCAACACATACCTTCACACATAATGTATGGAATCATGTGCTCCTCCCCCACTGTTGTGGGTTAAAATACAGCTGATCAGAACAGTTTTAAACTATGTGTTCTAGCAAATATGGATTATGTCAGAGTAAAGAACAGGAATGAGTTAATGAATTAATGTACCAGGTACCTCTGAGTCATATGAATTGTGAAAACAGATTTTCTATCTGTTGGAGGGCAAGGCATTAATGGTACTTAGGGCATGCCTTGATCCTCAATATACCATGGTGGCTCTCAGATACAATGTGAACATACTGACTCAAAGCACTAAAGCATGCTTAGTGCCTCATTAACGAGACTACCACAATTCAAGCAGAATGCAATAACTTTGCTTCCGGTAGGAAGCTCTGGATGGTAGTTACAATAGCATGTCATGATAAAGATCAAGCAGTACTTTCCTGAAAGTCATTTTCTTAGGTGGATCAAGGAGCTTAACCTTTTAAGCAGAACATTTCCTGAAGACTTCAGTACTATGAGGATTATTTTTCGAGAGGTGTGATGTCTGCAGATACATGAGCAGTGTTCACCTAATTCAGAAACATGTAGCCTGAACTTCAGACTCTGGTTACTCTTGTGCTACAGTGGTGACAGGGTTTAATTGGACCTCTGTGCTTCAATTCTGAAACTGTTGAAGGAAAGCAACTGAAGTACTTGTGCAGATGTTTCTTCCTGGTAATGAGAGGAACCTGGCTGGTCTAGTTTTAAGTAAAATAGCTGAATAAAAAGCTAAATTAAGGCTTTCTGACATGGATGGTCAGTAATTGCAAGCCAAAGTCTTGAAATTAGTTGACATTTCATATGGCAATCAAAATGGATTCAGTGAAGCGACTGAGCTGTCCATTGAGGTCCTCTCCACCATGACATTCATTCAGGAGAAGTAACTCATCAGAGACACTTTGATGAAATCAGTTAAGACACTGTGGGAAAGTATCCTTTTGGGGAAAATGAATCCGCTTTGAAAGATCTGAAGGTTGGTGTTGTTGAAAGATTCTGAAGATACTGGGTACTAGACACAAAAGAAAACTGTTCAGTAGCTAAAATCTAAGAAAGGACAATTTTCTGACCTGATAAACAAAAAATGATAGGTTTTGTTGCACAGCTCTGTGAGATAGAGGTTGAAACATCCGTCATATAAAATGCCATTAAGCTAGCTATGAGAAACATGAAGCAAGAGTGGAAATTCTTACAATTGTTTCCAAGTAAGCATTTTCTAAGTTTTAAAGACTCTAATGATGAAAGCTGTGCAAAGGAATATTAAGCAGGACAATACTTACATTAAACCTACATTTGCAAAACTCCAGTGAAAATGTACATTTTACATAGCCCAACAAGCTACCAGGTTTGTCTCCTGCATACTGATCTGTTCACCGCGATCACTCAGATATGCAAGGGATACAAACATGAATTGGCAAAATTGGGATTTATTTTCTTATTCTTTTCAGCACTGATGACCTCTGATAAGTATGAAATGTAATGTTCATCATAGTCTGAAACAGACTCCATTGCATTTATTTTTGTTATACATTGTACTGCATTATTTTTTACACAAGTGACCCCTGTGGAGTGAGTGGTCAGCAAGCATAATATGTTTCACAACAAATTGTGAACAAAGTAGTTTTTATTTTTTTGTTTAAATATTTATTTACTTACGGGGACTTTCAATGAGATGAGATCAGTCAAACAACTAAAGTGAAAAAAGTCTAAAATAATGTTTTTAAGTTTTATTTTTCATTTCAAATCAATAGTTTGGTTTAAAATCTTAAATTCCTTTTAAGCCACAAGCTAAAATGATGTGACATTTTAAAATAACATGCAAAGTTGTTTTGAGACTGATTTTTTCTCTTTGAAATGGCCTAAAAAAGGATTATTTTTTCAGAGTTAGTATTTTTACAAACATACATAAACATACACAAATATACTTCCACCTTTCTTGAAATACTAGTTGGCTGTGAAACTTTTCCACATTAATTATTCTACTCCATAAAATATACAGGTTAGGGGATAGGGGTAAAACATTTTGCCATACTTAACTCTTCCATTTCCAAACTCTTGTAATAATGTTAGCTGTGTCTTTTATGTGTTAATACACACTAAAGATTAAAATGTTTTTCTTTCATACCCTTTTTCACTTTTTTCCTATAGCCTCTTGTTTTTCCTAAGCTATTGAAGACTTAAATAACATAACTTCATTTGTTTCGCAGTGTGACTATTAGAGCATCATTGTCCCACAACGTCTTCCTTCCTCTTTACCATAAAATATCTGTTGAGCCACCAAAAACCACTCCTCAGAGTTTGCCACTGGAAAGCCATCACATGGGTAAACAGCTAAACAGCAGAGGGCTCTACAGCATGGTGCTTTTCCACAGCAGGAAATATCAAGCCTATGCTCTACTTTCAGATCTCATCTTACGCAATTCTTATAGCACACTGTAACAGGAGAGAGAGATTCTTGTTAAGAGTAATGATTAATTAAAATATAATATAGCCAAACCCTTTTGGTCCTGAATATGTGATTTTTGTTAGCCTAACAAACAGCATTTACATTGCTGTGTTGAGAGAAGGTTGTAAGGCTGCTCTTTGGATTCACGACTGTTTTAGTTGCATGGAAGAATGATGTGAAGGCTTTTATTCCTCACAGGTGTACACCCACAGATAACAATCTCCCATGGGCATTTAATTAGCAGACCTGAAAGCCAACTTCAACTAATTCTTTCCTCTTTTTCCTCCATCATAGACTCATTCATATTTCAAATGCAGCAAAAACTAAAACAACTTCAATGCATGTTCCCAGCACCCAGTGATTAATATGGAAACTTATCTGTTCCTAAAAACAAATACTTAAGAATGCTAAGCACTTTTAGATACCTCTGCAATCTTGTGGACTGAGAACAGAAACTTAGTATTTCTTGTCAAAATTGTCTCTCAGATGAGCCTGTCTAACAGACATGAGCCTGTATAATCGCCATAGACAGAACAAATCTTACTAAGTCTTCCTATCCAGAAGCAGAAATAAGGTAAAGTTAGAAAGGTATCAGGGTAGTCTCATGTCAACAGCAAAAATAGAAAAATAACTAACTAACTAACTAAATACATAAATAAAAACACCTGTCACCATTTATTCAAGAGTTACACAATTCTCTGCCAATAACAAAGTAAAAATGTTCCTTATAAAATCCTATGGTGCCTGAGGGATATTTTTGTTTTATGGATTACTTTAAGAATAATTCAGGTTTGCAGTCCAATGGACCAATACATAGAGAAGCTGAGTGCTTCAACCACGAACACAAAGAGTAAATATGACTTTCTACCATATAAACAGAGGTATGCTCAAGGTCCCACTGTAAATGTATAATAAAACAGTGTGGCATATAACCCCAACCACATTATAGACTCCATTACTGTGGTGATTTATCAGTAAGTGTATGTTATTCACTACTGACAACACTGTCAGCTTCAGGCACACCATGAATAATAATATTATCAGAAATGTTAAGGTCCTGTGATCCAGGTGCAGAGAGACAGCTGGGTAGATTTTAAGAGACCTAAACAAAGTGTTCATGGGTTTGTATGTGCAGAAAATCTACAGGCCCTACGAGTACGCAAACACCACATGCATGTATGTTTGCTTTTGCGTTACCACATAGACAACAAACCTTAAAGAAAGGCGAAGAAAAATGCTGGAAACAATAGCAGTGAAATTCTTAGCGAAAGATGGAAACCCTTCATTTCTTTTTATGTGGGCTGAAGCATACATCAATGAAATATGAGCCCTTGTGAGCAAGATGTGTACAATTGCTACAGAAACAGCTGTGATTTGAGATCCTACCACTTTCCAGCATAAGATGTTGTCCCCTGTGCTCTTGCTGCTGGGGGTCAAACTGATGAGAGCTCTTCATCTGCATGAGAACAAAGTCAGCCTGTGTAGCCTAAACAACTACTGAACACTATCTAAAATTAAATATCTGACCTCCTTGATTCAAAAGAGGAGCACTTACATGATCCTCCAGGCTTTCTTTGAAGGCAGAGGTACAAACTGCAGGAGGGATACAACCAACATTTACAACTGAACTGGGGGTCAGTAATATCTCTAATCATCATAGCCACTTCTGCAGGGATTGTCTGGCCATAGCCTTAGCTGATGCTCCATCTGACATCATTCCGGATGCATTGGTATAATCCTTGATTGGCACTTTCATTAAGCCAAGATTACATCAAAATACTCTCTTTTAGTCCATCACAGCCAAGAGTTATTGGCATGTAGGACAACAGAATACTTACTGGCATTACAGGTGGGTTAAAACAACGGGATATCTGAGTAGGATAGGCTTGGTGGGGGCAATGAAAGCCACAATTTCAAGATGTGAGAATGGTCAGAGGACCACAAGAAACAGGCAATGTCCAAGAGGATTTAATTTGGTTGACAAAAGGGTTTGTGCATGTTGCATGAAGCAAGGCTACTTGCATGTGTGCAAACCAAACCCTATCAGTGTGCCTCATTCACAATTGTCTCCCTCAGCCATTTGTAAAGCCTTCCTGGAAGTGTGGATGAACCACTTCTTATTCTCTCTTAGCTCAAGAGCAGCTAAATATCACTTGTTCCTACAGTGAAAAAAAAAGAGGGAAAAAAAAAAAGAAATAATATCTGGAGCATTCCCAAATATGTGAAAAACAACAGAAAAGGAAAATATCCTAAAAGTTACAAGTGGTGGAATACAAAGGTTTTAAATGACACAGCAGTAATATGTCATATTAACAAGCTATTCCTTATTGCAAGTACAATGAAAATAGGGAATGTTTGGAATCCTGGGAGTTACAGGATTTTCAAGAAGGATGTAGGCCTGTAGAATACCACCTATGTTGTATTTATGATTGTATCTGTTTCTACTTAGGGCTTTTTAGAAGGAGATTTTGTGCCTTTTGCCACTTTCGACTGACTGTCCAACTAGACAAATAGAAATTATTTCCATTCCTCTCTTTACTATGGTGATGTAAGTGGGTTTCTTTGGGTTCACTTAGTTTTTAAGGGAAATTTGACAGCAGCCTTCTCCAAAGGTTTTCCATTTGATCTTTTTTCCCTTAATTCATATTTAACTATAGTCCACTGCTTTGAAAAGTTATAAAAATATAGCTGCACAAAGTTCTCCATTGAGAAAGTTTTACCTATTGAGAAAAGAAATATAGAAATATATCCATATTCTGAAGCACTCTTCAGAAAGCACCAGGATTAAAACAGACAGCCATTCAAGATTCTCAAGGAAACTTTGCCCTTTTACACTGAAGCAGTTCTTACCTGGTGGACATTTACCCATAACTGGCATGCCTTGAACCCTGCCTTGAACTTTTCATTGTGAAGCTTGTGGTCTTACTTTTGGTGGTGCACACTGTATTTCCATTTACTGCTTCTTAGCAGTGATATCGCACATTTCTTTCTAATTTTAGCTTTTATTTGTCTTGATCATTATCACCAAAACATAAATGGATTTATTATGAAGGCAAGAAGAAAAATGCATGAAAAGTGAAGAAAAGAAAGGAAAATAAACTGAAATTATGAAACTTTAGGCATAATTTTTTGTTTGGTTTTTGTCATTTGTTTGTTTGTTTTCCAGGAAATGGAGGAAGGTCCAAGGAAAATAATTTTCCCTTCTTTTTATTTTCCTATAAGAGTTGTAGATTGAACATGTGTGTCATAGTACAAAATCTTGTATTTCCATGCAACAGCTATGAGAATCTCTCCTAGAATACTAAAAAACATGTTTTGTTAGGACTGAGGGGATTAATCATGATAGTGTAAAACTGAGCAATTTTTAGTTTATATGAAACTACAAAATGCCTCATTAGGGATTCTGGACTTCCTTTCTCTTCCCAGCTTTCAGCTATACCTCAGCAGGAAATTTGCAGTGCTGTCAAGAGTTTCCAGTGATGAAGAGGTCTCCCCTCTGCTGTGGTAGGATCTTAAGTGGTTGACTGATACCTAGATCTGTCAGCAGCCCTGTATAACTGGATTATAACTGTATATATATAACTGTATCCCTGTATAACTGTGTTACAGGGAGGGCCAAGTCATACTTCTAGAAAATTTAGTCCTGCAAAGCTTATTCAACAATCAAGAAAACATTTGTTACTCTGTGTTCTGCACTTTCTAGAACAGCTTTTAGACCTAAATATTAGGATGTAAACCCCTTGATTAAGTACATGAAGAATTATTGATGGGAAATTTCTAGTTTATTGAAGCTGTACCTCCAAATGAGTAGTTTTGGGTAGGTGTGAAAAACAAAACAAAAAGCAACCTCTTGTGGACCACAAAAATTAGGACTCATTTCCTTTGTGTCATTCAAATAGGCTTTCCTAGCTTGGCTGATTTGCATCCAAATCATCCTCCTGGGAGTCAGGAAACTATTTCAGTGACCACTTTGTAATAGAGGACCCATGCAGTGTTTTTACCTGGCAGGTTCCATTTTACAGGTATATTTCTTTCTGTGGCTAGTGAGCAACAATAATTTCTATAAGGATAAGCACTGTGTTGTAATTCTTACATATGCACTACCTCCTTTCTTCCCCGACCCCCCCAATAAAATTTCTAGCTATAGTTAAATGTTTGCAAAACAGGAGGTGCAAGTATTTCATCATCCTTACATGGAGGCAACACAACCAGAATCTGCTCTGTATCGTGTCAGCCTTCACGATTGCGGTGACAGCTGTGAGCTGTGTATGACAAAAATGTATTATTAGTTTTAGATATTATCATACCCATGCTTAACATTAATAATATTGATTACTTAAGGCTAAAGAGTAAATTCTAGACACAGATGGAAACACAGTCAAGCTGTTCCAGTGGCTCTTTAGCATTCATTAAGTTCCTGTTGGGTGCAAACAGCTCAAGCTGGACATTTCTGCCGATGACGATGTGGCAGATGAAACATGGCTGTTTATTCTTCTCTTCCTTTCCAGTTACTTATTGCTTACACAGTAGCTTATTCTGTACTGGGAAAGAAGGTTCAAGGAGAGTATCTCCAAAGGGATTTTGTTATGCTAAGGTTGTAGTGGCTGCTATCAGTTCCATCCCAGATGTTTTGTGCAGGTACGCATGTGCTGTTGTCCCTGTGCCCTTCTCTCCCTCCCAGTTTTAAGTGTTGCCGTTTTAAACAGCAGCTATTCCTGGGTATACCCAGGGGTCTGCACAGCCACTGCCACATGCCTCCGTTACCAGTCCCCTCCAATGGAAAGGCAGAGGCTGGATTATTTTTGTTTGGTTTTTTTGCACTCCTTTGAAATAGCTTATATGCTACTATTTTTTAAAACTTGTCTCATTTAGATAAGAACAGTCTGTATTTATTTTCTAGCAAAGGGGGTGCATTTCTGGCTTCCACATCTCTCTGCTCAATCTGCCTGACCACTTACTGATCTTCTGTATTGAGGCTCATTTTACAAACAGAAATCAAAGACAACATCCTTCTCTCAGAGAGCTTGAGGGAAATTTTCAAAGGAACAGAATTCAGATAGGCAACCAAATTTCATTGCTTTCCGATAGACTAAGCATCTAATTGCATTTTATGCCTCTCTTTTTGGATATAATAATCCTGTCTGGCAGTACAACTGGCATCAAAGAATTCCTCGATATATCTATTCTTGGGCCTTAAATCATTGACACAGTGTTGTTGCTCCCCTATACATCAGTTCCTACACTGTGACTATGAGTATGAGGTAAGGCAGGAAAGGGTTAGTTCTGTCTTTTTTTTCCTGGGACCTGGGAACCCTGATTACTTTCTTAACAAAAAGAAAAAAAAAAGAAAAAAAAAAGGCAGTTGGGGAGGAAAGAGGGAGAGACAGAGAAAAGGAGAAACAGAAAAAGTTCTCGTCAGCGGGTTTCCTAGAACATGAAAATTAAAAAAAAAGAAAATTAATTTTTCATGAACTGCTTTTCAGAATTCAGCTTCTTAAATCTTATAGCCTGTTTATTATACTGAGGACTGCAGTTACTTTCTATGGAGGGCTGAAGTGCTAACTGATGTTACCAACCAAGTACTGATTAATACCTTGTCCTGTGGGGTAAGTTTGTTGTGAAACCAGTACTGTCAAGGTGGCATTTCAGAAATCTTTGTCACGTCATGTGACTGATATTTTTCATCCACCAACTGTGATACAGCTTTCTTTTATTCAGAGTAGAAGAAGTGAATCCCAGTGACTCATACCTTTATTCTAAGGTAATCGTAGCTTTTTAAATATAAAATGTTACTCACTATTTCAGCACGAAAAATTCATACAAATCAAATGTGTTAATAAAAGCCAAAAGCAATGACAAAGAAAGCTATTATAGCAAACACAGTAAGAGAAGAGTGACCATCTCATGATCAAAGACGCCATCCATAGCTTTTAAAGAAGTGGCTTGTAAAAATCTGTGTGATTTATTTATGCTAGTAACATGAAATATTAATAATTAAAACTGAAAAGCCTTGTTAACAGATATGATTTACACAAATGTATGTCAGGGTACAGCAGAATCATTATAATATGCAAAAAATGAACTGGTGTACAGTGGGGGTGTTACTTGGATGCCAGGAGATCAAGAGTGTATTTGCATTACTGCCTGGTATCTCACAACTAAAGCATTTTATAAGCATCAGCATGCTGACAAAGGTGCCTCACAGAGCTGAAATAAAATATTGACTAGCAATACAATTTTCCTACCGATGTCACTAAAGATGTTAAGTGTGATTTTGACATCTGATATTAAAAACCTTTTTTTCCATGTATGTACAAAACATATAATAGCTCACCGTAAGTGTGGCAGGGATGGGAAACATGGTACTGAAAGGACAGGAAAAAAACAAGGGGCAGTGAAATGGCATGGGGATGCTAATGGGTGTACATTTGAGCTGTCAGATATGAAAGGGACTGCAGTAAGTTATGTGGTATTTAGTTCCCATCCATACCTCTGTTGTTGCTCCCAAACTGGATGTAAAACAGTCCAAGCAGGGACAGGGTCTCAGCTCACTCTGGTGGACTCTAGGATACAGGCATGCTCCTCATTCCTAGTTGGTTTGTTGGCAGAAACCTGTGTTTGGTTCAAAGTGTATCTTAGTAATATATTAAAATTGTGCATATAAGCACTCAAATGTACGAACCACCAATAGGTCAACTCTGCTGTTGATGTAAAACTTCACAGCTCATCCCACACGAGTGAACGTCATCTTGCTAAGGAGCAAGATGATGTCTCTTGTTGCTGATGTCCCGAGCTTCTTTAGGCAGCAAACAGGTTGAACTGGAATGAAAACATTATTACATATGTTTAGCATTTTAGACATGTGTCCATTTTATTAGCATTTAATGGGTAAAATTGGCAAATTTATTTGACATACAAAATACAAATGTAGAAGAGAAATCATTACTTTGAGGCTGCAAATGCCAGGCAGGTTTTCTCTTCACAGATAACATTTAAGAAACCAAAAATATGACATTTTTCACTAATGAAAGAAGAAATAGAGAATGGTAAAGACAGGAATTATTGCTGTTTTCTACCCTGAAACGGTGGATTCTCTGTTTGAGCAACAGAACTCTGGATATAGCCCAGAGACTGTCCTGGCTCAGAAATGAGCATTTCAGCACTTCTAGTGCCAATTACATTCATTTGCCTTCAGTTTTGGGGGGAGGGGGAAGCTGGGAAGGGAAAATAGCATGGGGGAAAAAAAAAGAAGCCTGGCAGCCATGTTCTCACCACCCTACAATGTTCTTTTTAAGATCTGAACAAGGTTGTGCTCAGATCTCCATATTCGTTTGTCAAGGCACAGCTCCTGCTGTTGGGAATTCTAGTACTGAAATGGTTATTACCATGTTGCTAAAGGCAGCTATTACTCTAGTTATCTAAAGACAAGGCAAGACAAGACCCCGCAAAAATGAGATTTTAATCACTGTGTTGTTTTATTTGATACTGATTTTAATCATTTTTCCCCCCTGAGCCTCGTTTTTATTAAATTACAAAATATAAAAAGGATTGTGAGCCCTGCTAGAGGTTTCTGATTTAAACTTCTGAAGTTGGATACTGTAGGAATAAGTACCTGGAAGAACTTTGCATTGCAAACCTTAAAGCTCCTTTTTTAACCAAAATCTTTCTGTCTTTATAGAAGTATACTTTTATTTACCAAACACTCTTATATGGTACATACGAGAACAGTGATTAAAGGCAAGAAAGTCAGTTTGCAATCTGTAGAATCAAAAGTAGGCAAGCATTTTGACTTAGCATACTGTGTAGCTGTGCTTACATACGAGCAGTGATTAAAGGCAAGAAAGTCAGTTTGCAATCTGTAGAATCAAAAGTAGGCAAGCATTTTGACTTAGCATACTGTGTAGCTGTGCTTATGATTGCAAACTGATAATGGTTTCGTAGGGGCTGTGTTGATATGTGTATGTGGTCTCTTTAAACCCACACACTTCTCATTGGTTCCTTAATGTTCCATCTCCCTCTTTTTTCTGACTGTTTCTTATAGCCGTATGCTGTCCTTTGTCACCACTAGATTAAAACTATGGGGAAGAACTGTCTTTTACCAAACAGCCTTAACACAATAACACAACAGCCCAAGCTAATAAAATAATGCTAACATGCTAAACAACAATAAGGGAAATTCAACACTTAACATGTTCATTTAGAAATCGAAGTCTGGTTTATACAGATAATAAAATTTCTCAGCTTGGGGAAACTTGAATAGGAAGTGATATCAGCTAGAATTTGAGGCAATAATTTAGAAGAAATATTTTATGGAATTAACACCTATTTTTCCCAACCCCCATAATAGCAATGTGCAAATCATTGTTTCCCCTGCATGATGGACTAACTGAAATTCTTTCTGAGAATTTTTTTTCTATCAGCATTGATTCCCTGGTTTTCACTATTTCACAGCTTTTAAGTGTCTGTTTAGCTGTGGCTTGTCACACGATGCACATTACATCCCTGGACCTGATGAACATTATTATTCTCATCAGGAAACCCCACCTGCATGATGCGTAGAATAGAGTTTTGCCTACATCTCTTTCTTGAATTTTTTTTTCTGTCTGTGTTTTTGTGTGGACAAAAATAGAGACAGTGTAATAAAATGTACATAATTATATTAATTGGAATATTATAAAATAATATTCCAAAAATAGAAGGTGACAGATTAGTCTGCTATCTTCTTTGATAAGGTTAGCTTGATTTCTAAATAATACCATTCATGTAGATTTTTGTGAAATATTTAATATGGTGAACTATGGGAAAATACGAATTAAAATGAAGGAAAGGATTTGCAGCAAAACTGGAGGACATAAAGAACAATCTGAAGAGGATGCAGAATGGGTATCAAGTCCAGGAGTTAGGACTTGAAGGCAGAATTGTTAGGCATTTATCTTAGGACTCATTTAATATACCCAGTAATGGCTAAGGAATGAAACATCGTAGGACACTTGTAAATTGCCTGGATACCATACATTAGGGAAGCTTTATAGATGCACTGGAGATCAGAATACCACACAGCCTTGAGGACTAATGGAATAGACAATAACAGTGGGTGAAGCTTACTATATAGGAGGTCCCTTCCCAGTCTACCTTCCAGACATGAAATATATGGTCACTTTAAAACCAATGCTGGAATGGAATAGAACATGGCAGTCAGTCAGCTGAGTTTGGACTGCCAGTAGTAACTCCATGATATCGAAGTAATTTTCTTCCTTCCTTCCTTCCTTGTTCTCCCCAGGAAGTTATGTTCAATGTCTCTTTGTAGAAAAAGTAAATTCACTGTTCGTAACAGCAAAAAATAGAGGCCATCAACACCAATGCCACTAACTCAATTCTTTTCAGAGTAGAAAAATCTAATGTTAGAAGGTCTATTAGTGATGCTGGATGATATTTGAATCATATTAAAGTTAACAGCCAAAGCCAAAGTCATTGGCTTCAGTGACGCCCAGATTTCAACTGTTGTTTTTCATGGAATGAGTACTGCCTGAAAAGAGGAACAGACACAGTTCTTCACAAAGTTCTGGCACTAATACCATTGGTCTAAGAAAAAAAACAAACAAACATTCCAACAAAAAAGGAGCTAGCAAAAGAACTGCCATTCCCACATACTTTATTGTGTGGTTCAATTGTTATTGTAATTATCCTGAGTATAGTCCACAGTTTTAAAAAGTTCAGTGATTTTAATTCTGAACACAGCTCTGGTAATAATGCATCACTAGTTACATTCCCATATGTCTGCTAGACTGTGCAAGATCAAAGCTTAGCAAAACTAACCCTTCTCACTATTTTGTCACCGTCCCTTACACTTAGAGGCATGAAAATGGAAATTTTTCCCTGTTATGGAGAGATAATGTTGCTATGGTTATAATTCTATAAAGGTAAAGTAGATTTATCAAAATAATTGGAGGCATGATTCTCCATTAAGGTCAACGATTGCAGAGACAGGCTGACACGAAATGAGTGAACTTTCAATTTGCTTTTTTTTCCTCCTTTACTTCTTCCCTTCCTGTGAATGGATATTCAGCTGGGATATGCTGACAGAAGCCTGTCCCAGGAATGACATATTAAACCTCAGGTCTGAAATGTTAATGCATCAATTAATGGTACTACCTGAAGCTCTGGAGGCATGCACAAACTTACTTTTACAGGACCCTTCTACAGTTTAGATAGCAAAGTCGGGGAGATACATAATGGTAAAAGCATGTTAAGAAAGTTTCAGGGTTGTGTATATTTTTGGTTGTGTATATTGTTGGTACTTGGTGGATTTCATGCTTATGGATACCAATGTAGATGGTTATGAGCTAAGTTAATTAATTTGCTGGTTTCCAATAGACAATAACTTAAAATATCTCTGAGTATTAAAGAAAAAACAATGTGAAAGGTACAGGCCCACTAGTAATCATTTTCTTCTTTAGGATTGTTGACACCTAAAATGTACAAACACTGCTGTCCTAACTTCTTTCTATTAGTTACATGTGTGTGCTAAAACATTATCCAGGTAAACTGGTTTAGCAAAGTGCCCAATATTTTCCTTTTGTAAGACAATATTTTCAATATTTATAATATTGCAAAATTTAAATATTTGCATATAGATTTTATATACTAATGTCCAGCTTGGGCACATTTATTATTCCTTTTTTCCCTGTAAATAGTGGTTAGATTTTTCTGAATGTGAGATAACAGGAAAATGTACTGTTTTGTCCCTCTTAGAAATTGCAGTGGCTTATGTTTCCAATTCTCCCAAGACATCCTGACGTGAGAGTTATCTCCAGGCATTGACGTCATGAATATGCCTTTAAACATGCCTGAGAAAATTCCAAAATTAAGGTGATTGGGCCCTGAAAAACTGATTTTCCCTGGTCAGTAAAGTTCCCCTGCTTTCTAAGGATTTCACCTGTGCTGCTCTTTGGCTCCTGTGGGACATAATGAATTGCCATCAAGCGTGGTAATTGGGACCAGGAAAACAGTCTTACTTGGATTCACTATAAAAACTACACTCAAGTACATTTACATGTGTTGCAAAAAAAGGTCAGGGTAATACTGTTTCCTTAAGAGGAATGTTCAAGGGGAATAGTTTCCCATTTCAGTTTTCATTAAGTCTTTTCCTAGGAGGTTGGAGGTTTGGGTGGGGGGGATACTAAATATTTTGGTATCTGGGTGCCAATAGCTGAAATATATTTCATGTATGTATTTTTTCCATGAATGCAAACAAAGATCAGTTTAAGAGAAATACTGCTGAAAAGAGAAATCCCTCATTCAATCAGAAAAAAATGCCTGAAATAGAGTTTTCATTCAGTTTTAAAACATAGTCAGTTCTTCCACCTATAAATGGTGCTGTTTCCATTCAGTGGAATGGCTACTGCTTCTTTAGCATTGTAAGGTGTAAATTTCATCTCTCATATCTCTGGTAGGATATACGATTCTGTAGGCTACAGTTATGTGCTAGCAGAAGCATGCCAGTTTTAACTTGTTCTAAAAGATTTTATTTTTGTCAGTTATAATTACTGTGTGTCTATGAAGAGATATTGTTTTCTGGATACCTACCACATCACCTTTCCTTTGAGCAGCAAAATAGCAGTGGTAGTTTCGGGAATCTATAAAGGCCATACTGGGCAGGTGAAAACCAACAAGGTTGTCAAAGGTAGCAAACCAAATTTGCCCTTTTTCTTTGTTTCTTGGTGCTTTTTATGTGACTTCAGTTAAATATACACCAGCTCTGTATTCAGTGGCCGTGCAAAATCAAAAAATGACTTGCTTTTAAATTTTGAAAACACCAAATTTAGCCTCGTAGCTATTCAGCTATCAAATTTCCTTAGAGTTTTGCCAATATGACAGACACCCTAAAATTTATGAATGGTTTGGGAATAAGCCCAACTTGGGGAGACAGAGTGCTTATTTTCTGTGATCCTGTTAATTACTGTCCTTGCCAGAAGTTCATGTCCTTTCCTTCATTCATTTTACTTTGTGATGTGTTTGTTGCATCCACTAAATGCCAAAATATTGTGAGCTTCTCAGTACTACTTTTCCCCTTACAGTTCTTCACTATTGCTTTATGTTCAATGAATGACTTACTACTATTCACACCAGGACTGAATTTGGCTAGGAGATTAGCATTTGAAAAGAACTGTTAATTTATTTATTTCACCTGCCTGCAGGTGTAGGTTGGTTCCCTCCTGTACAAGGATGACACTACTGTGAAAACACAGGGATAGTGCAGTTCTTTATCTTTTATAAATCACTTATGCAGAACATGTACATTTATTTTAATATAAATCTATAGTATGCTCTAAGAGGTTTATCTCTCATTGTGTAGGTCCATAATGTGTGTTGTGCTTCCTGTTGTAGCTCATCCTGGCATATGTGATGTAAATTCAAGATTTCTGTTGTTTGTGTGCCTTGTGAATTTGGTGCTCTTGTAGCACCAAAGGATCCTGTTCCACCTCTAGGCCTCAAAACAGTACTTTTAGACTCTTCTCTGTTATTTATGTTCTGTTCCCCAGATACTCAAAGGTTTTGAGGTTACATCTTTTGAAACTATTTAGATTATCAAATTCAAACGCCCTCTTACAAATCTTAAAACATCTTTTATGCAGGTTTTAGGTGAAAATGAAATAGATATGTAATTTTCTGGTTCCTAGTTTATGTGTTTTCCAAACTGATGCCTAATTTATCCATGCATTTACCAAGCCATCTGATGTAACAGCCATGGACTCTGCAGTTATGTGCTTGTTTCCTTTTGTGCTGTGTATCACCTTGTGGTTGGTTAGACTTTGTCTTGGTTTTGGCAGGGATAGAGTTAATTTCCTTCCTAGTAGCTGGTACAGTGCTGTGTTTTGGATTTAGGGTGAGAACAATGTTGATAACACACTGATGTTTTAGTTGTTGCTGAGCAGTGCTTACACTAGTCAAGGACTTTTCAGCTCCCCATGCTCTACCGACTGAGAAGGCTGGAGGTGCACCAGAAGCTGGGAGGGGGCACAGCTGGGACAGCTGACCCAAACTGACCACAGGGATAGTCCACACCATGTGACGTCATGCTCAGTATATAAAGCTGGGGGAAGAAGAAGGAAGGGCGGGACGTTTGGAGTGATGGCGTTTTGTCTTCCCAAGTAACCATTACGCGTGATGGAGCCCTGCTTTCCTGGAGATGGCTGAACACCTGCCTGCCGATGGGAAGGAGTGAATGAATTCCTTGTTTTGCTTTGCTTGCGTGCGCAGCTTTTGCTTTACTTTTTAAACTGTCTTTATCTCAACCCACGAGTTTTCTCACTTTTACCCTTCCGATTCTCTCCCCCATCCCACTGTGGGGGAGTGAGCAAGGGGCTGTGTGGTGCTGAGTTGCTGGCTGAGGTTAAAACACAACAGACTCAAACCACTATTTTAAAATTACAAGATGCCATAGTGCTCTTGCTTTCTCAAGAAGGTTGTTTAGAGTGCTGCCAAGTTTTGTTCTTGTCAACAAATAGCCTCACCAGTCAGGTCCAACATTGTAAGTAATATTTTCAACCTTCATCATCCCTAATTTAGCGTCACTTAAAAAGATATTTCCTGTTAGACTGATTTGTTCAAGAGAGAGTTTATTGTTTTCAAAAGACTTATTGACGGCTTGCTGATCAGAGACCACCATCCATCTCACTTATGATCTGTTCTTTGGTTAGTATTGACAATTTTTACTCTATCAGCGAAAGTTGAATGCTTTATCTATTTATCAGTTCACTGCTTATTTTTTGATGATGTACAATCAGTCTCTTTTATTCCAGAAATACCATCCTCATAAGATTTTTTAAGTGACAAAGATAACACAAGCCCGTCAATATTTTTAATTATGGTGCTACCAGTTCAGGGGAATGACATAAGTGATCATAAATTCAATACTAGTCTAAGTTCTCAGATGTACTTTGAATATTTGGTTTTGCTACAAGTTTTAGGTAGGATTACATTCGGAAGCAGGAGTCGTTAACAGGAACTGCTGGGTTACTTTCAGAAATACTTCCATTAGTATCTATTTCCTTGCTTGAGAATGTACAAAAGCACACATTCCAGCATAATCCAAAACAGACATACTGATATGGTGTAAAAATCTTCTCGCATTCAGTAAGTATACAGTATCCTTGTTTGAAACAAGTTATTTCTTTTCAGTTTCATTGTAGAAAAAAACGAAGTTGTGTTGTGGTTTAACCCCAGCAGGCAGCTAAGCCCCACAGAGTCATTCACTCACTCCCCCCACAGTGGGATGGGGGAGAGAATTGGAAAACTAAAAATGAGAAAACTCATGGGTTGAGATAAAGACAGTTTAAAAGGTAAAGCAAAAGCTGTGCATGCACACAAGCGAAACAAAACAAGGAATTCATTCACTGCTTCCCATCGGCAGGCAGCTGTTCAGCCATCTCCAGGAAAGCAGGGCTCCATCACGCGTAACGGTTACTTGGGAAGACAAACGCCATCACTCCAAATGTCCCCCCCTTCCTTCTTCTTCCCCCAGCTCTATATGCTGAGCATGACGTCATATGGTGTGGAATATCCCTTTGGTCAGTTGGGGTCAGCTGTCCCAGCTGTGTCCCCTCCCAACTTCTTGTGCACCCCCAGCATGCTCACTGGTGGGGTGGTGTGAGAAGCAGAAAAGGCCTTGACTCTGTGTAAGCACTGCTCAGCAATAATGAAAACATCCCTGTCATCCCTGTATTATCAACACTGTTTCCAGCACACATTCAAAACACAGCTCCATACTAGCTACTGTGAAGAAAATTAACTTGATCCCAGCCAAAACCAGCACAGGCTGTTAACTTTAAACTAGTGCTTGGTAGGCTTAGAACAAATAAATGAATGAATATACACAATCTGAATAATTCAAAGAGCAACTCACTGCTGAAGGAGCTAATCAAGTTAAATATTGTGGAAGATTTAAAAAATTAGTCTTATAACCAATTTTATAATTTATGACAGTTTTCATTGCATAGAGTAAGTTAAAGTCAATGCTTTTGGGTATAAAGTGATAATCGCAGTCTTTCAGCTCAGGGAAAGAATCTTCTGTCATGAACACAGTAACACGGTAGGCTGGATGGGTGGTAGCTGAACCCAGTCATGTGCAAGAAATGGTTCTCTTCCCAGAAAAGGGAGTTCTCAACATTAGTTCTCACAGCAAATTCACATTCAAAACTTTTTTATTCTCATTGTGCTATTTTATTTTCATTGCTATTTTTTCACTTCTTAATTTTCCAAAGTTTCCATTATGGAGACTTAGCTGAAATGGGAGAGGATGTATTACAATGTCTTTTAACAGTTATTTATTTCTCTAATTTATTTTTTCAATTTATTTTTACTTTTTTTTTTTTTTTTTTTAAATATGCTTGATGATTTGCACCTAGTGATCAAGAAGCCAAAAGTATTTGTCTGGAGTTTTTTTTCAAATTAAGTGGGGGGTGGTTGGAAGGGTTGGAGTTTTGCCTGTTGATTGCTGAGCTGGTTTGGTGTAGTTTGTAACTTGGTGGCACTATGGACTGGCTGTGGCTTGTTGAGTTCACCTGCATCCTAAGTGTTGTGAGCTGGACAGAGACTTAGCTGTGCAGTGCCAATCTTCCTGCCTTCTGTGGCAGCTGACTATGCAAGGAGAGTCTCTGCCAAAGGTTATTATGATAGTTTTGGGTCAAGGCATGATGAGCTGCCATTGTCAGCCCTACTGCTCTGAGATGATGAGGGAAATAATTTTTTTGCTCAGAAAGATGGGCTGTACATGGTACATGTACATGTACATGTACACATTTATGAAGCTGGAAATCTGGAAAGGACATCAGACATGTCTATTCAGATCAATTAAAAGTCAGGGTTCAATAAACCTCAAAACCATTACTACTGTTCTACTGAGTAGCATTAGTTCTAATTAGAACTACTGAGTCTAATGAATTAAGTATTTGAATGTAAAGTTAGGTTAACATCTATTTAAACTGAAACTGCAAAATATCTGGAATTTGTCTCCTAAGCACGAAAAAAATGTAGGAAGGGAATCTAGATCTCTTCAGAAGGCTAATCACTTAACTGAAGTGATACCTGCAACTTTTTAAAAAATAAAAGAGCAAAAAAAAAGGCATAGGGGAAAAGAGGAGAAAAGAAGGTCATGTCTTAAAATTCAAGAATTATAGGAAAGAATTGTGAAAAGTGGAACTGATACATGTTTTGAAAATTATATTCACACAAAAGCAAAATGTTCTTCAGGCAGGTGGTTTTATGTTGTGAGGATGTGGTAGAAATTAAGTATATATTCTCAAAAATCAGGAAAATATATTAAGAAATTCCTCAGTTAAATATAAAATTTAAAAGTTTCATATAAAATATATATTTTTATATATTTATAGGAAAAGTTTTATATAAA
>NW_008795939.1:4891541-4899068 GCF_000699145.1 Aptenodytes forsteri
TTCTCAGTCGGTAGAGCATGGGGAGCTGAAAAGTCCTTGACTAGTGTAAGCACTGCTCAGCAACAACTAAAACATCGGTGTGTTATCAACATTGTTCTCACCCTAAATCCAAAACACAGCACTGTACCAGCTACTAGGAAGGAAATTAACTCTATCCCTGCCAAAACCAGGACAATTATGTAGCTAAATTTTGCTATATTAACTTGATATTTTGCTTTGACATCTTGTCTTTTAGACAATAGGATTCCAGTAGATATAAGCTACTTATGTTTGTTTAAGCATTTTAAATAGCATCGCAAGCAAAATTGTTAATGAAATGGGAAAAATGGGCTTTAGTAGATGACCTGGAAAGAACAGATATTTCCTCAAGGAAGCTTCTTAGTGATGATTCTCAAAGTTGAAGCTTGAGACAACCATTTCAATATTTGCATCGATGACATTGGGGGGGGGAACGAAAAAGTGAAAACCTGCAGATTCTGCAATGTCTACAGGAGGTGGCCTGAATAGAACATAAGAAGGTTTAGATTACCTTGAAGGCTGGAGCCAAAAAGATAAACAGAATTAAAATCTATAATAGCAAGTGCAAAGTAATGCTTTTAGCTACCAATATTTCTACAATAAATTGGGATCCAATCAGCTGAAAACAACAGCTGTGATCAGTTGCAGAATTACTGTGAACCCTCAGTATGTTGCTGTGAAGAAGATAAATGTGATCTTAGAATGATTTGGGTAACATTCTCTGTGAAGATATGAAAACTATTAACATCACAGCACAAGGAGCTGGTGAAACCCATCTAAAATATTCTTAATAATGATCATGGACACATTCTTGTACTATTAAATAATAGCTTCACTGGGAATTTGGGGAAAGTAATGAAGATCAAGTGAATGGAAAGATACCATCTGAGAGGAGACTAATATAGCAGGGCTTAGGTGGCACAAGCACAAGCAGGTGGCTGGCTATGGATTTGTTCAGCACAGAAGAAGAACATTTGTACCATAAAATCTCAGATCAGTGAGTTTTAGAATACTCTGTTTGCAAAAGCAGGAGACAGAGCTGGATGGCCCAGGAAGATCCCTCCAGTGCTGAATCCTATAGAACAGTTTCAGAATGGCCATCATTTTCAGTATAACTTAACTAGCCCATATTTCCTCAAGTAGAGATTACATTTTTAGATAGCCAGTCCACTTCTGAGCTTCCTGGAACTATTGCAACAGTAACTTTGACACACTTTCACAACAGTGAAAATATTTGTAAAATGGATTTGATGCAGAAAGTTATTATTTATATGCAAGCATCAATAACAATAGTAGCTAGAACAGGACAGTCCTATAGAAATGTCCTTTGGATAACAAAATTCTGTTTCAAATTTACTTTCCTCTTAAAGTCCTTCTTTCAATACTGAGGACACTAGTGTAGGCACCACTCAGAACTACTGTGGTGAGGTTCGGACTGAGGGAATGTCCTTTCTTCTTTCCTATTTTGGCTATTAAATGATAAAGTATTCTGTAAGAGGTCTTCCTGTCAGAAGAGCTGTTAGAAACTGACTGCTGAGGCTGTGTTACAGGAATAGACGTTGAAGCTAAGAGGTAGCTTTGCCATCTTTCTCTGTACAGGTCAGCACAGTGCCACAAGATTAAATAGAATTTCACAGAAAAGCCAAAAAATCATTTTAATTGAGCCTGGACCTTGCAGCACAATATTCTTCTCTTAAAATAGAAAATTTCTTAAAGTAGAATGTTCTAAAAGAGCTTGAAAAGTGGCTTTTAATACTGTCCTCAGTTAAAAAAAAAAAAATGTTCTCTCTTTAGTTCTATTTAATCATCATGGTACAGAGCTGTGCCTCAGAAATCTTTCCCATCTTTGCCTTTCCACTTTTAAATTTGTTAACATTTTTTCCCTGATTAACATATGAAGATGTATATTTAATTCCAATACTTACGGATTTTTTTTTTTAAAAAAGAACAACAACAACAAAAAATTTAAAAGTAGGACTAAAGAAGCAAAGGGAAAATTTTTAGATCTTTATTTTAAAATTAAACATGAGACTAACCCACATGATTTCCCTTTAAAATGTATTTGGCTTGTATGAATTTATCCTTGCTCAATTTATATCTATAATCCTATTAGAATCACCAGGAACTTCAGGGAGAGTATAGTCCTAAGGACAAAATTATGCCCTCAATTACCTCTATGTAATAAGGTTTGAATTTGCCCCTGAATGTCAACATTCTCTCTAAAGATCTCATTTAACACTTTGTCAGAGCTGGAATCAGTGTCATAATTGCATCTTTTTTTTCAAATTGATTAAATTTACTTTTAAATCCAAGAATGTTTCTTAGTGGCATTTGTGCATTGCAGGCAAAAATTAAAGCCTTTTCACTAAAACAGAATGTGTGGAAGATCGAAGACAATTGACTTAAGTGAATCTAAAAGTCAGAGAAGTCTGTAACTATAGGACAGAATTGTACTGGGTAACGGAGCCTGAACATTGCAGCTACTAATTATAGTCCAAATTATGTCCATGGGGGTCTCTGTCTACAAAGCTGAAGGAGCATTTCTCCAACTCTTTCACTGCTAGAGCAAGGTACTGTAACACACAGGGCCTCCAGGGATGCTGCTGCAAGTAAAAGAAGAAATGTCTTGTTCTTCAAGTGTTCCCTGCTGGCACAAACCCCTCTGGGCCAAAAAAGAAATTCATAAGCAATCAACTTAGCCACCATTAGTCATGGATGGGGAATACACAAGACAGCTAGGGAATTTCATTACAATAACTCCTGTTTACCAAAACTGTGCCAAAAATAAATGATTTCCTGCCTTGTAATAAAGTTCACTGTCTTCCACAAAACACACAAAACACAGTGGGAATTTTTCAGTATGATTCAGCTTTCAAATCTCCGGATCCAGAAACAGGCTCCAGGCTGTCCTATTTAAACTGTCAGTTTCATAAATCTTAACCATCAATTAAAATAAAATGTAACATGTCCTGCGAGAATAATTCTAAACACAGAAGACACTCTGGACTCTGAAATTTACTGATAAATGTCTGACCGCAGACGTCATTAACAATTAAGGGAAAGAGTAAAAAGTTTGTGTTATGAAATTATGGTCAAATAAAGTCAGTGTGCCATTGTAAGGCTGCATTTAGGGGTTGTGCCATTTTGACTTTAAAAACAAAAACATAATGCAGAGAGAGAGACAATAGATTCCCTGCATGTAGCTTCTCCACAGTCTAAACAGTCAGAGTGAGACTTAGATATTGATATAGATATCACTGCCACATCACTGAGCAAATGTGAATGAACAAGCATATGGGCTCCCCACTAGGCTGTTTTTCAACAGTAAAGATAAAGATGTGTCTTTAGACTGCGTTAGCAAGGGCAATGAAGATACCTAAATTCTAAAGGTAAAGTCTAAAGATATCTAAATGTTGTACCATAGCCTTTTCACTAGAGTTATCACTTCTTCTAGCTAGATAAAGATAGCAAATCTAGAAGTACTTTTCATTTTGTAGTGGACATAAAATTTCAGGCAACTTACAAGGTGAGGTAAGCAGTCTACCAGCAAGATTCCTGGCTGATGCCTCTGCCTGAGGAAGGCTCCTGCACAGATTTTGTGTGCAGGAGAGTATTGTGCTAAGGAAAAGATCCCTTCCACAACCCTAGATAAGAGTTTTACCACCTGATGACTTTTCCTGCATTGTGTGTTTGCACACTGATTTTCATTCTTGATTTTACCAAAAAGAAGAATATTGTTTTGGTAGAGAACAGAGTATGTCTCAAAATGGATAGTATTACAATATGTTAAGAAATGCATAAGAAAATTTGGTCAAAGATAGAAAAAAAAACCCAAGAGACCTGGATTCTGTCTGATCATTTTTCAGAGCAGTCCCTCTTTGAGAGGGCTCTGGACTATTCTGCACTGTGTTTATAATTTGATTAAAGCTACCTGCAAACTAATGAGATATAGTTCTTCACTACTGGCATAGTGCCATACACCACCTGTCTCCTCTGTCATGTCTCATATGTTGTCTTTGTGCTCACTATAAACCTAGAAAATATTTTTTTCCATATAAAAAGTAAGTTGCTTTGTACGTCTGTAGTGGGTAAATAATGAACATAACAGACATGAGACTGAGTGACAGCAAAAGTAGCAGGGAATTTGAACTTAGTTCATATTTCACTTAGATACCCGGATTATGTAAGCATTCAAATATCTTATTGTTAAGATATGTGATGGCCAAACATCATCCACATTTTTCTGAGAAATAGAAACAACATCATCTTAACTGCTTAGTTACGTCTCTGTGGGACGTCTCCAGAATGCTTCTACTATGGAGCTACACTCAAATGGTATTAGGAACTTCTGACTAATCCAGTAATCAAACAATTGCTTCTGAGGTGAAGATGTGACAGTATTTCAGCATTTTACACTATCTGTCTATTTGTTCTTGCACAATTCATAATTCCCACTACAATCTATAAAGCACAGATTCACAGAAGTTGAGTTGAAGAGTTGAGGCCCATGCTTAGTTTAGGTTGTATTGTATCCATTCTTCAGGAGTGTTTATGTCCTTTCTCTTTGCATGCTGGCAAAAGCAGAGCTGTATCATTACTGCATCCTTCAACTTTGGAATTACCTCCTACCAGATATCTATTTAAGATTGAGTTTGGTCAATTTTAAAGCCAGTAACACTGTGTACATCTCTTGTTCCTAGATTTTCACTAACCACAATTTATGGCATTTAATATTATCATAATCTCTTTTTCATTTCTTACTTTCAAAGTCTGTGTGTGTGTGTGAACTTGTATGTGTGGGCATGCGCGTGGGGATTGTAACATTAAGTATTTGATTATCTTATTTGCTTAATGTCAGTTTCTCACATTTTCAACCATTTAAAGTACTTCCAGATTACACATTGATGGGTGTGTAAATGACAGCAATAATAATGATAATAAGGATAATTTCTGCAATTTGGAAGTGAATTTTTCTGAGTTCAGCTGTTCCCATAGGATTTTGTTTGCATGCAAATTAGGTATAGAAAATAGGCCCATTCTGATTTTGAAAATGACCTGAAACTGAAGTAGATAGAGCTTTGAGAATCTGATTTCAGCCTAGGTAACCCTAGTAATTTGTAGAAAACTAAGACATTGACAAATATTAGATTCATGAAACTATTACTAATATTTAAGTGCATAGTCCTTTATAATGGGAAGTCTTGTATATATTTAATCATAGATGAAGTAAAGGTGAGGTGAAAGAAAAAAGTACATCTCTATATAATTAAATGCACACACACACAAATATGCATACCTACATATGTACACATGTACATACATTTATACTTTTTTTCCCTTCCCTCAAATATATATGCAAGATTGGGGTTTTTTTAGGACCTGAAAATTATGAGTTTTCTAAAAATGCCTTTGGGATCTGTTTTATCTCTGAATGTGAAGACTAACTTTAGAATGATCCTTACACACTATGTATCATTATTAAATAATTATATTTTAACTGATCTTTGGAATCAATGAGACCGTTACTTGTAAAGAGTCAAAAACAGATTTGGGCTTCACACAAGTCCTAAGCTGAACAGACTGTATCAGACCCCCTTTTTGTTGCTGTCAAAAAGAAATGTATATTAGCTGGAATTTTGAGCCCTTATCTTGCTTCATGTCACTTGTCTTCAACTTCCATTGAAGTTAATGAGAGTTGAGGATACCCAGTATTTTGTAGGAACTGCTAGGCAGCTCATGGGAATGTCTTCTTTCTTAATTATATTTTCTTTGAACTTCAGCACTTAATATTCAGGCCCCCCATCTTGTAAACATTTATGCATGAGAATGATTTCTCACATGTGCGCAGTATAACCAAATCCAGTGGAACTATTCAAGTATCAGAGAGTTTGCAGAATCAGGCCCATTGTCTAGAGATCTGCACTCATGGAAACCAATGAGAGTTTTACCCTCATAATTTTACCAATGCCATAGTAATTTCCCCTAAATCTTTTGTGACATTACAACTAAAAGGGTGCATTGAAGGCAGAATAAAAATTCTGGCAATATGCATGCAGATTTTATTCACATTGTTGAATTTAAACACACCCCTGTTTTGGAAGAGGCTTGTCTTTTAGGACTGTCTGACAGGAATAGTTGCTCTTGAGGAAGAACAGGCTTTGAGAAGGAAGACTCAAGGGAAGACAGGGTCGGGGAGAACAAGGCAGCCAGAGCCCAAAGCACTTGGCTAAACTATTCTATATCTTTCTTGAGCAGTTATTTTCTCCTTTAAAGCTTTCAAGTTTTAATCATTACCTTATGGGATATGCTAAGAAATTGTTAAAAAAAAAAAAACAAATGCATAAGTATTCACAAATGAAGTGCATTGAATTTGAAAACAGATTCTTATTACCAACTTCCTTTAAGACTTAAGGGAGCAGCAATTTTCTGACAACACTATAATTATTATTTACTATTTAAATTGAGGAATAAAAATGCTGCTGTTAAGAGATGCTTTAAAAATTAGTCTTGGGACACAACCCAAGCTCACTGGTGGGGTAAATATATGATGGAAATTTTCAAGATGTCCAGTGAGACATTTCAATCTTTAAGGCCTACTCCAGGTCTCAGTGAGACCAGGGAAATGTATGCAGTATTCAGTTCCCAGCTCCTCCTGGCAGCCATACTACCATACTTTCAGAAACTCCTGATATCGCCCAGGAAAGGTGTAATTTGTACCCATGAAATGTTTGAAACCACAGTAAATCAGGAGTCAGCTCACAAATTTATCTGCAACCAAAGGCAGACCTCCAGAGAAGAAAAGGCCTCAGGACAAAATCCAGAAAGGCAATAATGATGATAGATGTTGAAATACATTACTCTGGGGCACTGGGTTTCCTAGTTTGCAGTCTAAAAACCCTTGCAGATCTTCTTTATTTTTCCTGGGGGAAGCTAGGTACCTTAAAGTGAGCTCCAAACTAGCCTCAAAAACAGTGATCCACAGAAACTCAGTCTGGGCAGAACAGGTAGCCTCCTGAGGGCGACGAAGAAGCAAGAAATACACCTTGCCATGGGCATCAGGATTCTGACTCCTGCCTCCAGGAGGTATGTCCAGGTACTCACTGTCCAGGAAGCTACTCTGAAGATAGATTCAAGTCTCTTTTCTCTCAAGAAGTGAGCAACTCTTATTTTCTTTTACAGTATCACTAGGCAGGGGTCTTCCTTTTCTTTAAAATCTTAGGCAGTCTACATAGAATGTGGAAAACAATATTTTTTTTCTTCTGATAAAAATGTCTCAAACTGTTTAAGATAACCTCACTGAAGAGTTATACCTGGGATACTTTTGTGAGCATTAGGGGAAAGGAGAGGGAAGGAATGTATCCTTCCACCTTCAGTTTAAATTGTTCCAGCACACAGAAATTAAAGTCCTGCAGCGATCAAAAGGGACTTCAGGGCACTGGGGTGACTTGTTCAAGGATCGGGAGCACAGGTAGTGTTTTCCTCTAATCCTACAGTGGCAGGGAAGGATAC
>NW_008795939.1:4901976-4918331 GCF_000699145.1 Aptenodytes forsteri
CTGCCCAGGGAAGTGGTGGAGTCCCCATCCCTGGAGGTATTTAAAAGATGTGTAGATGAGGCGCTTAGGGACCTGGTTTAGTGGGCATGGTGGTGTAGGGTTGACGGTTGGACTCGATGATCTTAGAGGTCTTTTCCAACCTCAATGATTCTATGATTCTATGATTCTAAAGAGATACTAGGTGAGATACTAACACTATAAGAAAATGTCATCCATATTCAAAGATTAGTTTATTTTTTTTTAATCCAGTAATTGTTTTATGTAGCATACTTAATTCCACCTAAATCCAACTCTGCCTAAATTTTTTTCACATATAGTCCTTGGTCATTTCATCTGAATTTTATATGCGTAGCATGTTATTAATATTAAATAATTTAATAAAAGCTAATTCCTATTCATAATGTTTATGCAAAAGTCTAATTAAAAACTGGTAAATATTATTTTCATCTTATAATTTAGTGTACACATTATTTCAATGCCATTTCACAGAATGGTAGGGCTGATACACATGAACATGTTACGTTTACAGTGTAATGGGAAATGACATATCCAAAGCAAAGGTGAAATTTTAAAGCATGCAAAGGAAACATCAGGTGAAAACAGTGTTTCTAATGAAAACTAGTGTGTGTTCCTTGAAGGTGTCATGGGTGCATATGATTTTTTCTGTTTCTCTTATTTCAACTATTTCAAAATACACTGTAATGCTATATCTTTGAAGTTACTTTTGCAACTGATAAAAGATTACTTCAAAGTCTTTCTTCAGCCATATTCTGTTCTTCTTCCAAAATTTTGATTTTGAATAAACTGCACTTCACCATGTCTTAATATAGTCTTCCTGATGGAGCCCAGACTCCACGGATACACTTTGTGGTGGATCTCAGCTGTTTGTATTCCTGATTGTCCAGACTGGACATAATGCAGAGTATCTTTCTTCTAGCTCATCTGTCAAGGTTTTTTCCTTAGGAAAATCAAGCCTCCTAAGAGCATTAGGCTGTATGAAACCTAGGTTTCATCCTGACACGGTGGCGAGATAGACCTGGAGAACAAACTTGGACCAAGTATCTGAGAAGCACTGTAATGTTCAAACAGAGCCTGTGGGAGTCCATAAATGGTCATGTACTATTTATTGAGGCCAGTGAACATCATAAAATGGGGTGATTGTGTCTGGGCAGCAAAAACAATTTAAATTTCCTGGGAGACAATTCAGATATGCTAATTTAGCAACTACCTACTCCTTCAGAATGATGTTGACACTTAGACAGAGAAAATAGCCCCATGAAAGCTATTAACTGATTATTTAATACATATAGATATAAAAATAGCTGAAATAATTCATTCTTGGTGACCAGATGTGGGTGGAAGTGACCCACAGCAGACTTTTTATGTCTTTCTGTGCTATGCCTCAAGTCACACATTTCATATAACTCCAGTACTAAGCCCAGAGTTCCTGGTCAGAAATGTCAGTTGCTTCAACAAGTACATCTTTACCTTTCATCACCATGACTAACAGGGTATGTTTTCATTAGCCCAGCTTACAGCAAGAAGGTTCACAAAGCAATAAAAGTCTCTAGGTCTGTGTAATGAACTTTGTACCTAGGCAGCAGGGTTTAGTGTTATGTGGCATGTTTTGGAGCAAGGTAATAACATACACAAATCATCTTTTTTACTCTTTTGGATTCCCTTGAAGATGATAGGTGTAGCCGTGGTTGTCTAGCAAGTCAAAGGCTGTTTGGGATTGGAGGTAAGAGAACAGAGCTCTATAGGGCAGTGGCAGAAATAACTTGTCTGTAGCAGCCAAGCTCCTCTAGAATACATCATTAACTTCTGGTAATGTTTAAAGATTGAATTAATTTAGAAAAAATAATTTTATTTGCCTATAGCTCAGCTTTTAGGTAGTTTTCTTGATATTCATATGGTGACTTGACGTCACAACTCAGTTTTCCAGCCTGGGACAATAATTCCATTTTGGTGTGACTGCCGCCTCAAATCAAATGTGATAAGAGGGAATGGAGTTCTGGTTTTAATGCTGTAACTTGATTAAAATGTTCTAGAAGGGGATTTCAGAAAACAAATCTCTTCACTGTGAACCACACATGGCCTTAAAATGGTAGCTGATGATTACAGGAATCAGCCATGAGCTCCAATATGCATGTTACTTTATCTTGCTAGAGACCATACAGTGCTACCAACCTGGCCACCTTACATGAGGTGTGGAAAAGGTCAAAGTAACCTCACTGTAATTGAAATTATCAATGACAACATTTCTCAACCTGGATCAAAGAAGGAGCCCAGAAGAGGATACTTTGCCTATGAACCATTCCCATAGTGCTTTTCGTATCTCAAGGGTACAATTAGACTATAGGCCCAAAAGCTGTATGGTTCATGCTCACAGCCCAAAAGCTCTACAGCTCTTACTCATGGTGACTGCTTCCAGATTGTTCCCACTGATTTTCTCTCTGCAGCTGCATGCAAGAGTGTTGCTGCCTGTTGCCACTTGTTCACATGGTGCCCCTGTGGCCTAGATCATTGTAGTCTTTCTCACTTTCACTCTGCTTTGCATTGAGCACATGTTAGTCTGGTTATATATGCTTTCCAGAATGGGACCTATTATAGACACATCCATCTTGCAATAGAAATTTTGACAGTGTTGATTTAGCCATAGTTACACAGTGAGTAGGATACAACACTTGAAGGAGAAAGTTCTTGTATAGTCAGTCTATGTAATTAATACCCTTAATGGAACTAATTTAGTGGAGAGGTGAGACCACACTTGGAGTACTGGGTCCAGTTCTAGGCTTCCCAATACAAGAAAGATATGCAGCTACTAAAGAGAGCCCAGTGAAGGACCACTATGTTGTTTAAGGGACGGGAACATCTCTCATGTGAGGAAAGACCGACGGAACTGGGACTGCTCAGCCTGGAGCAGAGAAAGCTCAGGGGAATCCCATGAATGTGTACAAATATCTGAAGGGAAGGTGTAAAGAAGTCAGAGCCAGGCTCTTTTCAGTGGTTCCCAGTGACAGGACAAAAGGCAAAGGGGAAAAACTGAAACACAGGAGGTTCCATCTGAACATCAGGAAACACTTTTTCACTGCGGGGTGACTGAGCACTGGCAAAGGTTACCCAGGGAGGTTGTGGAGTCTTCATCCCTGGAGATATTCAAAAGCCATCTGGACATGGTCCTTCACAACTTACTCCAGGTGACCATCCTTGAGCAGGAGGGGGTAGGACGATATGACATCCAGAGGTCCCCTTCCAGCCTCAATCATTCTGTGGTTCTGTGATTCTGAGAAAAGTAAAGAAATATATTTTAACTGCACAAAATTCTTCAAAATGATTGAGGAAATAATCCAACTAAAAAGGAAGTACAGACGAGTGTATTTGAATTAACTACTGAAAGCCTGAAAAGTGAATCAAACCTTGAATAGCATATTGACTGCCAACAGGGTTAGAAAGGCAAACATTGACATCAGCAGACTGAATATATCTTGAGGCTCTCCCTCTCTACGTGCTCACATCTGAGCCTGTGCACTAACTCTCTGTGACTGCTTTGTGGCAGAGCAAAAGAGTAATTGACATTCTAGTTAACATAGGCTGAAAAATGACCTCGATTCTTCACTTTGTCCCTGGCTTAGCAGGGTATGAGGGTTAAAGAAGGTCACTTGATTCAAAATCTGCCAATATTGCATCCTAACAAACACCAACAAAATGACTGCAATACCTTAATTGTTGTGTTGTTTACTAGTGAATTCATTGAATTAAGTAAATTCATTGTCCAGTGTTAAAAGAATTAAATTCAGTTTTTAGACATAAACACATTCTCTGTATATTTTCATTTTAAACCCTATTTAACATTATGTATTTTCAAACATCTATTCTGGACAATGCCCTGGCAAAGAAGACAGTTTTGATGGCAAGATGCCTAGTTTTTGTGGTGCTGTGGTGTGACAGACTGGCATTTCTCTGTCAGTCTTATTTATATCTAAAAAAGGAGTGGTTTTTGAGTCAAACATGGAAATGAAAGACAGCATCTGTAGAGTAGGCCTGGTTTTATTTTTGCTGTGCTTGAATTCAAGTTACAATATGTTTCCCAGACTTTAGTATCCAGACAACAGTTACACTGACCACATGTAAACACTTAAAGAAAGAGGTAGAAATACACTATTCATTGTGTAGGTGGCTAGTGAGACTTCAGATAACTGGGAAACCCAGTCAGAAGTGAGAAGTTGAATGTTTTTGCTAAAACAGCCATTATGCAAATAATCAACAATATTGACCTTTAAATTATCACAATTAGGAAATCTGTGCACATTCTAGTGTATCAGCTTAAATTTGTTCAATTTACTATAGATTTCCTTCCAACACTGAAAGGGAGAAATCTCATTGTTTTTAACAGAGGCTGTCATTCTGACACAAAATTTTGCAACAAGGAACAGGATTTCTGGAAAAATCTCCTGCCGTGTAACTGTGTTGAAAATTTTAAACAAATTAAAAACTATACAAGATAAAACCATTAGAACCCATTCTTATCCACATATTACTTTTTTTCTATGACATTTAAAATTTCAAGACATACTGTATTTTGTAAAGTGAATTGCACGTGATGTGCCATTTAACTTGGTATTGAATGTGTAAACTTGATTGGCTTCAGAAAAAAAAAAAGTGGAGTTACTCAGAACTTGTTAAACATGAACCTTGTAGAAAAAAATAAATTGGTTTATAGGTCACTAGGAGGGAAATAAAAGCTACCTGAGAAACAAAAAAGACACTGTAGAAAGCATCCAAATCTTGAACTTTTATACTATAGAAGGTTTAGAAAAGTAGCATGGTAAGGAACTGTTTGAAAAGAAATTATGCATGAGTATTAGGAGTATTTATAGAGTTAAAGTTGAAAAACTCGCAAATCTACAAATAACCACAGTAGTTAAAAGAAGCAAAGCTTCTTAACATGGTTTGACAGCAGTGAATGACTAGAGAAAAGGCTTGGAATCTGTCTCCAAATCCCAGCTGTGCATTGTCAGGCACACTGGGAAGACCCAGAGGTAAGAAGTGTAGATGGAAAAGAATTGACTGGAGGAATAGAAGGGGTGGATGTTTTGTGCATTTGCTGCCTAGAGTGGATGATTAGCATAATTAATCTCCACTTTGCACTGGCCCAGAGGGGGAGTTATTCCTTGATGCACCTGGTGAATAGAGTGATTGAGTAAACTAAAGGAGGGAATTGCTAATGCAGCTACATTACAGCCTTTGTGAGTAGCAAGCAGGTGCTTTCAACTCATCATAGCTGCCTATGTCTTGGGGAGAAGACAGGAATGTGATTTGACTGCTTATGGCTTGACCCATGTCCTGCAGAGCTCATAGATGGGAATGCAATGACTGCATGAAGTGGAGAGAGACTGGTTGCCTGATAGCAAAGCTGGTGGAAATCAGTAGCTGATAAGTGTCTTTCTGCAGAAGTATGTTGTATTGCTACTGCACGTGGAGGAATCTGTCAGTTCAGCCTTTCCCTGTTTCTTCTCTTTTTTTTTCCTTTTTCTTCTTCCATTTTAAAAGCAAATTCCCTAAAAAGCTGCATGTGGCATTGGCCATTAAAACCCAAAGACTAATTTTAAATACCAATATCTTAGCAAAAAAATGTGGAAGTGAGTAGTACTGGAACCTCCTGAAGAAGCTGCATCTAAAGGCCATTTCTTTGCATCTTTATAGAAGTTCTTCTTCATACAGGTTAAGAACTTAAAAATTCTGGCTGCTGTGCAACTTCAGGAAAACCTCCATTTCAAGGTTTTCAAAAATAAGCAACGGATTACAAAAACTACACGATTCAAGATACTATATTATTATACAGAATACAAGGTGTGGGTTATTTTGGTTGGGTTTGGGTTGGGTTTTTTTGAGGTGTTTTGTTGTTGTGAACATCAAAGAATCTTTTTGGATTTCCTTTGTAGAACTTTTAAATTTAGAAATAACAATAAGAAAGGGAAAAAAAATAAAGTCCCAAGTCAAACCAGCTATTACTTCACTTTCTCAAACTTGAACTTTATGTGCATGTGGAAGGAAAGGCTGGAGAAGATCAACAGTGCCAAGAAAATAGTGAATAAAAACCAAGACATCTCCTTCAAAAGCTTTAATGACAGACAGTGGCTGAAATATGTGTCTAATTTACAGAGAATAAAGTTAATTCCTGAAGTGATGTACAATTACAGATTGTAATTGATTTTGATTGACTGATTTTGATAACTTGCAGAATTACTTTAGTGGTCTTCATATGCTACTGCACTGTGTATGGATTTAGAGGACCAGCCCATAAAAAATAAGGGAAGTTTAGGGCAAAATGAATAGTGAGACTTAGACAAGGGTACTAAGGTTACTAATTTGGGCATGAAATACTCACTTTTATGTATGCAATTCATTCATTTATGCATTTGTTTTCCTCAATATCCTCTTGCTTTTTTAGCAGTAGGATAGAAAATGTATTTAATGTGGGTTAGTACAAAGAGATATTTCAGAAGAATTAGAACTTTGATCTGGCACTAGCATAGAGTAGAATGAGAAATAAGAACTGAAAAAAGGAAGATAATGGATGTTGTACTGAAGAATGAAAAAGAAATAGCAGCAGATAATCAGAAGTGAAGGGCAAAGCTGAATGGTGTTAAGAAAACCAGTGTCTCGGTATTCAATATCTTACTAAATACATTGTTGAACCCTTGGTTTGTCTTGAAAAACCTCTTGCTTGTGTCATTAACAAGTTAATGCCTGGTGGTGTCCATGGCTTTATTCTTTACCATAATTATGAGAGCACCACTGCTGAAAACATTTCTTGCAAAATTGTAACTATTCAACTTACTTGAGTTTGCTTTATTGTACAGATAGTAAAATAACAAATGACTAATGTAATTGCCTTAAATCTTGTTTCAAAGGGACACACTTTATGATAAGGTTTGGCAAACTAATCAGAGAAATGAGTAGTTAAATTCTCAGTGATAAACTTCAAGATGAATAGCAGAGCATAAGCTAAATCTATTCTTCATTATGTGGTTCTGTTGAAAGTCTTTTGGATGATCTTTGCAACAAGGCTGTAAGATGGTCCCTAATGATACTCTGACTCCATTGTGTCTAGCTTTGCTGCAGTAATAAACCTACTGATATGAACATTCTCAAAGTCCTCACCTTCTTCCCTCAGCTCACTCCCTTTTCAAATGCACCTAAATTACCTTGTGCAATTAAGTGGCATTAAGAAGTTGCATTTTAGAGTTTTTCCATTAAACATTCAGAAGCCTGGTTTTCAGAATCACAGAATATTCAAGCATAAACGAAGTCAGTACGTGTTGCAGATATACAGCTCCATGAATTTAAGTCTCAGTTTTGTGCAGATAATGATAGAAAAGGTCACTTTCCCCTTCAGCTTAAGAAAGAATTAAACATAATTTGAGGAAATTCCACTAGAAAGGAAAAACACCTCTATTAAGTCTAGCAACATCCACTTAAATATATTCTTTCCACTAGCTGTACTGGTCATGGCACAACTGGAAAGATATGTGATTTCTTTAACTACAGGCCAGAAATTCTTTTATTTTATTGGGAGCTTGGTTTATTTTTTGTAATCTCAATACTTAAAGGGTTATGGAAAAATGTACTTGTGAGTCTGAGTTAGATGTAGAGCTTTCACATCTAGCAAAGATATTTCCATTCTAAGTTGTCAAGGAATTTGGTGGAGGAGATAAAGAGAGCATACGTGAAGAGCACTCGTCTGACCTAAAGAAGGATAAAGCTTATCTGTTTCATTTCCAGCCAGTGACTGATCTTGAGTTTGGGAGGTGACACAGATGTGTACTAATATGGTATTTATCATTTCATAGATATAACTCACTATGTCTTGACAGATCTTTCTTTTCAATCCTAGTGTCTGTATCCCACAGAAAATCTTCTGGTACCTTCTAATGGAAAATCTGTATGCTATTCATATATCCATGCTATTTTAACTTTTCTTTCTTTGTTTTAAAGGATTATATTTCTCAAGCAAGTGAAAGACTGATAAGAATGAAGGGGTTGCATTCCGGTATGAGTAGTTATCAAACACATAGTAATTTCCGCACCTCTCACATTACAGAAAACATTATGTGCATGTTAATTATATAGTTAAAAGTCTGAGTAGAGCTTACAGCCTACAAATACTGTTGGTGTACGCCCACAGTATTGTGAGATAATTGATCAAAATAATGCTTAGGGTCCTCTCATTACGGATTCATTTGGTATTCATTAGAGTATCATTGATCATAATGATTTCATTTGGTATTCAGAGATGTCATATGTTTCTCCATAGGTGTTCATGGACACTTAAAATAAATTGCTTCTTTCCTCTCTTGAACTCTTTGATGACATGTTAATGCAAAATGCATTTGCACTAACACAATCTCTCCCAGCCCACCTGGCACCACAGGGGCAGATCTTCTATAGCATCTGAATTAGTAAAATAAAGATATTCCCCTCCTGAAAAAATGGAAAGCTGTACTACTTAAAAAGCATACACAAAGGTACACAATATAAGAACAATTTTATTTTTCTATTTAAATAGCAAAGGTGTGAAAGAATTTGGAATTTTCAGACAGACATAGAAATGCTGACTTTCCAGTACTGCCTTTAAGAAATAATTATATATCAGAGGGGACCTACAATTAAGACATATTAGAAGAAGAGCATTTTGGATTAAAAAAAAAAAAAATCAGAATTTGGGAGCTTAGACTATCTTTGACTTCAGCAAAAATCTGTTGTTACTTTTCTTAGTCTGTCTCCATTTACACAAGCTAAAGGACTTCTAATTGACATGAAATGAACTTCAGTATTTATGCATACCTTCCTGCCTGCCCTTCTCCTAGATTTATATAGATCTAAGGTAGAATAAGCAGAGCTTGAATATTGTTCATAGGTCAGTCTATTAGGAACACTGATTTCTGTGTCAGAATGCTGCATATTCCTGTCAGTATTGCCTTGCCATTGCTGAAATTGAACTTTTTTTTTTTTTTCTGTTTAGTTTGGAAAAGACCTTTAAGATCATCAAGTCCAACCGTTAACCTAGCACTGCCTTAATTGAAGTCCTGCCAGGTGACCAATGACACTCAATGCTATAATTCCCTGGTGGGAAGAAACTAAGCATCTAATTGAGAGTGATAATTGCTAAATATTGACGTCAAAGATGGCATTTCAGTCTGTGTAAGGAGAGTCAGTCTAAATTTGTATTTCACTCAGAATACAACTGGTTTTAGCTTATAACTTTCTGAATAGCAGTATGCATGTTGATCCACTGAGAATTACTACAGAGGGTGTATATTGTGGTTATACTTCATATTCTTCTGTGTCTTTGGAGTTCCCACTTAGTATGATATTCAAAAAGAGTTGTATATGTAAATACAGACATCCACCCACAGTGCTGCCACCTGTCCACACCACTTCTGAAACACCTACTGAAAGAATATTTATGGTAACATATCAGGGGGGTCAAAACCTGCTAGGTTCTAGGAAAAATATGACGCTTGTGCTATCAGAGCATATATTTATATAAATCAGTAGTTTGCATGTTTAATAAGAGGCATAAGCATATTTGACCAATGTCTGGCATTACTTATACTAGACTTCATAGATTCTAATAATTGTTATCACATAAACACGGCAATACATGCACTGTGGTCTAAGCAAGAGCAAGGTATCAGCTGAAGGTCTGTTTACCCCAAAGATGCAGTCAGGCACTTATTTCCTCTGGTTTTAGCTTGTGTGTCTACATCATTGTCAGAAATGTCTCTCTTCTTTTTTTTTTTTAATTTTAAAACCTTTAAGACAATGAAAATAATTTGCTGTAGCAAAATACCGGTTTGGGATTAAAAGTCTGGTCAATTACCTAGAGACAGAGAGACCTTTATGCAAACATCCAACAGCATGTAGCTTATGACCTCTGAAAAATCCAAATGCTTCTCTAATAATGAAATCAATTACTAGCTTTGTGGGGCTGAGATATTACTTTCTCTTAGTACTCCCTGCTATCTTGCTGGCATTCCCTGTAATAGGTGATCAAATCTATATCCTTCCACACCTGCCTTTTTAACCTTGTAACTAACTAAACCATTATAGATACAAGGGGAAAGGAAAGCAAGAAGCCCAAAGCTGCTACAAGGTCAGGGATCAAGTAAGCAGAAGCAGCTTGTTAACAGCATTCTCAAAGGGAAACAAGTCACTAAGAAATTATTTGTGCACCAGTGAGTGAGAGACACATGGTTTGTATACATCTGTTTGTCAAAGACCCTAGAAACTGCCTCAGTAATGTTGATGCTGTAGGAGGCTGTAAAAGAACAGACAGTTTAACAAAGGTTAGGAACAGCTTTGGCATATTCATTCCTTTGATGCAGCTTTTCTCTCTGAAAATAATGAGTTATTGCTGTGACCCCAAAGTGCCAGAAAGCAGTAAACTGGGTGAATAAATGTCAGTGTCATACCTTCAATCATGAATCAGAACTAGATTTTGTTTTCTTTAATCACGGTGTCACGGTTGGATCCACATGTACAGCAGTAGTAGTCATACTCCAGTCCATTCTAGGAATAGATCTAGGAACAGATCAAGCTACAATATGCAAAGCTTTTCCAGTGCTTTCTAAGTTGTAGGGGCTGTTTTCAGACAGAGAGAGGGGCTCTGGTTTTTATAGTTCCACAAACTTTGTGAGCACATATTTGATGCTATGTGTCCGTATGAATGCTGAATTTCAGGCAGGAATAGTGCATATATATTCTCTGTTCTTAGCAAATAGCAATTTTTAATACTGACTGGAACTAAGTTTACACAGAATTCAAATAATTTTTTTCCCCATTTTCTGTGGGCCTGCTTCTTAATATGGCATTGCATGGTTTTGTCTCATGCACAGTCATGCTTTCAACATGTATTTACTATCTGAAATATGGCTGAGGGATTAGCTGCACTGTTAACACTCTACTGCAGCTATGGTATTTTAAATCACTGCAGGGCTGGTCAAACAGATGAAGATATGCATGTACGCACGCACATACACATATGCAATGGGAAATGCTCTTTTTGATGGGTGAGAAAACAGAGACAGGCATACTGTCCCTGTCCATGTCATCTTTTACTAATTGGCTCATTACTGTACTAATACAAATGATCACCATAATAATCTAAAAAAATGTTCCCAGTTTGTGTTTCTTTTGACTTTCTGGGTTGTCTCCTTTTCTTGAGTCATAGGTAACTATTCCCACCAAGTCTGTGATTTTTTAGGATATGACTTATTAAAAATATTTATATTGTCTTTCCTTATAAACAAATATTACCGATCATGTTAATTAGTTGATAATACTGAGTGATTTTCCAGCAATGTTTCAATATTGCTCAGTAACAAATTTTAATAAGGGTTTATGACAATGTATTTCTTCAAAAATAGGGCATTAAAAAGAGGGAAATGATTTGTGCAGCAAAACATGCAAATTCCCTCTTGCTTTCATTCTAAAATCCAAAGCTGACTATGCACAACTTTTCCCAAAGTAATTATTCACTCAGAGACTTTCATCCCCTAAACAGGGATTGAACTGGCAAAAACAGTCCCTTTTCTAGCATCAGTGAGAACTTTGCTATTTTCCTATAAACTGCATGCTGTTTTTTTCTAAGAATTTCTTTCAAAATAGCTTCTTAACAAGTATTCAACTCTTTTTGGTGGGTAGAAGGCAAATTCCTTTTGGGCCTGTATGTATGTGTGTGAATGTAAGTGCAATCTGAGCATGTGCGTGCCAGATTCAACTGTTTAACAGATGAGAGGTTTCTAGATCTCTTGCTGTGCTAGACACACTGACCCATGGGAACAAGAACTTTTCCCATGGGACATGTGCATATGGAGCCTTCCTCAGCAGGTTTCCCTAAACATGTTTTACACTCTTAAAAAAACCAACATATTGTCTCTTCTCCAGCTGGGATGGAACAAGATTTATCTGGAGCTGGGTATTCAGGAGAGAGAAGCTAAAATGGTGGGTATAATCCAAACCCAGATGATTTCCTTCAGAATAGCTGATGAATTGAGACATAGGAATGTGGAAACATTTGATTTTGGAGAGAATATTTCCATCTTATCATTCTCAAGTGAACTTCCTTCTACCACTGATACCACTGGAGGATCGTATGATAGTGGTCTATTCTACAGACAGGAACAAGTAAGACTGTCAGACATTTGCCAGAAGGGCATTTCCTAGACATGTTGGGTCCGACAAGTGCACCTGTTCACACACTTCAAATAACTGTCCAAGCTGTTTGGAAGGATACAGCCCAAAAATCTTGTGGTTCAAGGACAACATTAGTGATCCTGATTGTCCCTAGGCAACAAGGTAAGAAATGGGTGGTCAACATTTCTGCCTTCAGAAATGTATTTTTCTGTATGTAGACTCTGGCTTTGGTTCAGCTCATTTTCACTGACAGATATCCAAGAAACAAAGCAAGAATAAGTGAAGCAGACTGATAAGAAAGTTTCAAGTTATAGATAGAACAAGAAATGTTTTTCCCATCCTGTAAAATATACAGGCTTTGGAGGGAAAAAAGAAAACCCAGACCAACAAAAAACATGCTTGTATTTAACACTAGAGGTAAGGCAAGACTATTGTAAGGATTTTTCAGCGGTTTTGTTTTTTTTTTTTCTTTTTTTTTAATAAAGAAAAAGATATAGCAATGCATCAGAAGGCACACGGTTTATTAGCATTGCATAATTGTGCTCAGGGAGTTTCTCAGCTCAAGCTGGTATGTTTTCATGGAACTCCACTGCCCTATGTAGACTTACTGGTAGGGTTGCTCCATGTTTACTTTAATGTATGCTTTTGCATAAAAGGTGAATAATTTGGTAACAGAAGATGACTTGCCCATGGTGTGGAAGACAGAGTCTTGCTCTAGTTGGGTAGAGTAGATAACTGACTTGGTGTTCCCACAGATCCCGAGGCAGCTCTTAAGCTGTTCTAGGGAAAAGGAGAGCTGGCCACTCTTTTTGATTAAAATTTCCACTCCTTACTTGATAAACTTATGACTGCAACTATCATGTCATTACAAAATATGGTGCCAGTGCACCAAATTTTTCTGATGAAGTTACATTACAAAAAATTTTCTAACTTCGTGCAAGATAAACTGCATTGCTGAAAGCTCAAGGCAATTCTCCAGTGACATTGAATGCTTGCTCAAAGTAATGCACTATGCATGAATGTAGTATTGGTAAACTAAATCCAATGAGAGATTTAGATGATTTTTGGAGAAGTGCAAAGAAGATTCCTCATGTGTTCCTATTCCTCATGCATTTATTTTTTCTTTTGACTGGTTTTCCAGTGATAGAATATTCCATATTTTTGGCAGTCCATTTGTCTTTGAGATGACTGTATTTTTTAAAGTACTTGCAACCATTTTTAAGAAATAGAAGTTTATATTTGCAAGCCTACAGACTTTTGCTACAGCATGCCTAGATAGAAGTTGATGGGAGTCAGGTGGGACTGAATGAAAGCCAAAAATTTCACCAAGTCTTACTGCAGTGAAGTCAGTTTGAATTACAGAAATAAAATTAAAGGTCAGAAATTAACCTTTGTCTTTCAGCTTTTTAGTTCCATCATATTGGCTCTTGTAAGTCAATTAGCAGCACTGAGGTATCCCAGAGAAGTGCTGGAAGCTCCAACATTTTGGCACATTTAAAACCAGGCTGCACGATATAGCAGAAAATGTGTTTGTAAGAAGCACAATTCATGGGCAGGAGGTAAGTTGGTTAAGCTAATGGATCTTTTGTCTTCCTCTCTCACTTTCATCTCTAAATTCTGTGAATTCATGGTAAATGTCAACTGCATTGTGAAGGGTTTCATCCTCAAAAATGGCATTTGCCTTGACTATTAATCCGTAGTGTGTTATAACAGAGTGTAACCACTAAGTAAGCGAATCCACTTTTCTCTTACAGTCCTTCTAAGACAAAGACAGAACCCACTCATTTAAAAGTAATGGGAGGCCTTTGACATATTCCTGGATCCTTTATACGTGAGGCTATAATCAGGAGTTTCACTGAGACAGTGCTGACATTTATTTCTCGCTAAAGGCAAAAAGAGGCAAAAGTGGCTGGGAGATAGGTATATTTCCTCTCCTCACTTTCATAAACGTTTCAGAGCGCCACCTGTTTGAAGGCCTTTCCACCCTGAAAAGTGTTAAGATGAGGTACTCAGTCCTCTTGTTATTTAAAGAAAAAAAGATTAAAGGGTCTTCAGGGAAAAAAATAGTAAAAAAAAAAAAAGCTGGGATATTTTAGGGGCTGACTTGACAGTGTTGAGCAAACACAAATAATTATATCTTCTCAGCCGCAGGCTGAGTTAAAAGTTTCACAGTGATACAGAGGGTGTCTTATTCACATTAAATTCAAGCACAACAAAGTTATTTATCTAAATCTAAGCTCATTAAACTCTCTTTATAAACCTCGTCAGCTGACGTTACAATTAATGCAAATACCTATCTTAACGTAGGATGAACTGTCAAATGGAGGTGCAAAGTACTATAAAGGAAGACAAGGCAGAAAAGGCAACTATTACATGTGTAAATTAAAGTCAGAGGAATCTTAACCTTTAATAAAAACTTTTTTTTTTCTTTTTTAAGAAGCAGCACTGACTAGGTAAAACTTAACAGCAAGCGCAGTATTTAACCAGCATTTAGCATTAAATGAAGATCCCAGAGAAAATTTCTAAGATCAGTGAATTCTAGAATGAAAGTAGGTGAAGAACAGCTAAAGGAATTAAAAAACCCTTTTAGTCAGATCAGGAATATTTTTATTTGTGTTTTCTCTACTGTGGTAGAATGAACGTTAGCAGATGATTGCCCGTACCTGTAAAACTATAGAAAAAAGATAAAAAGCAACTTAACTATTACAAGGTTCATTATATGATGCATAGAAGACAATAAAACTGCAAGAGAAGAATGCAAACACTGCTCTGACTCAGTCATGCCAGAGATGATATCCTTTCCCTGGAGAACAAACCTCTCTTTGCACTTGCCTACAACCACCTCTAGCAACAAGTACATAACCAAAAAGTCTTTCCTACTCTACTGCAGCTTTCATGTTTTCCAGTACAATAAATAGACTAGCTATCTCTGCTAGTGTATATTTGGAGATCTAGGAACTTTATCTTATTTATCACAGAAAAATTAGATTGGAATAGAACTCCTGATATCATCTAGTCCAACCTCCTCCTTCTCAAGTGCCAAGAATGTTATTGACAGACAAAAAGTTGCAGATAAAATAATAATTGCTGCTTATATAACTTGGCAAAAATTTGGATGTTATATTTTACTGAAAAGTCTACTCAGAGTGGTGAGAAATATTTCATCTCACTTGAGATTTTTTGAAATAAAAAACCCATTTTATTCAAAATTTTGTTGAATTATTTTGTTTTTGGTTTTACCTAGATAATTTAAATTCTCTTTATTTAAATAATCAAAAAAATATAAAAAATTTTTTATATTATGGAACTATTCTACATTATAATATACCATTTCTGATCGGAGATTATTTTTATATGCTTGAGTTTTACTTTCTTTAATCAGAAGAAATCTGAGTCTGATTTAATCTGAGATATCAACAAAATTCCGCAGCTTTGACTCTCTACATTCTCCCTTTTCCCTTGAAATATGACCTTGGAAAGATTTTAGCTTCCTCCCAAACTACGTTTTTGAAGTTCAGTTGCAGTTTGCCAAATACAAGTCTTTCATCTAAAGCATTAAAATGCAGCAAATGTTTAAGTCAAACTTTCTGGTTTAGGATTTTCCTTCTCTATTACCCTTATTGAACCTGAACTGCTTTTATATCTATCTATGGACTAGTTTTAATCTTATTTACTAAATGATTTTTTAATTATTATTTTATAATATGAAGCAGATTAGATATATTTACCAACTAAAAATATTTAAAATATCCTCCTTGAAGATTATTTTGAAATTAGAATAATGAGCTGTTTCTTGCAGCCCAACCTGCCCCCCCTATAACAACCAGCGCAACTAAGAAAAAGCAACGGGTGATAGTAGTAGACAACTCTCTTCTGAAAGGTGTGGAGGCACCCTCTAGAGAGGTGTGCTGCTTACCAGGGGCACGCATCAGGGATGTCACCAAGAGGCTACCAAGCCTCGTACAGTCCACTGACTACTATCTGCTGCTGCTGTTTCATGTGGGCACCAGTGACACAGCCAGGAGCAGTCTGAGGACTATCAAGAAGGACTACAGAGCCCTGGGAGCAGCGGTAAGGGACACAGGAGCACAGGCAGTTTTCTCATCAATCCTCCCTGTCAAAGGGAAGGGGTTTGAAAGGGCCAGTCGAAT
>NW_008795939.1:4922247-4931690 GCF_000699145.1 Aptenodytes forsteri
GAAACATTCAAGGTCAGGTTGGACGGGGCTCTGAGCAACCTGATCTAGTTGAAGATGTCCCTGCTTACTGCAGGGGGGTTGGACTAGATGACCTTTAGAGGTCCCTTCCAACCCAGACTACTCTATGATTCTATGATTCTTAAGCAAAGTGAGTTTTCTCACTGAACTTAAGGTTTGAAACCTTTTGCTAGGTACAAATCTCTGGAAGCCTGTAAGACACTGGTAGGACACTAGCATGATATAGCACAAAGTATCACAAGTAGTAGCTCAGTAGTCAAATCCTGAGAAGCTGTGTTATTATAAGACAAAATGTTTAATAAAGAGAAAGTGAGTTTTCTCACTGAACTTAAGGTTTGAAACCTTTTGCTAGGTACAAATCTCTGGAAGCCTGTAAGACACTGGTAGGACACTAGCATGATATAGCACAAAGTATCACAAGTAGTAGCTCAGTAGTCAAATCCTGAGAAGCTGTGTTATTATAAGACAAAATGTTTAATAAAGAGAGATCACAAAAGAGAGAAGGGATAGATACACAATGGTTCTTTAAAAGAGTTACACTTAGATAAACAGTCATCCAGAAAGACTGATGTCTATGAATGGGAGTGGTCCTGGGAACCGACTTTATACTCGTGACTCGCATGAGCTATAGAGCATTTTGGAGTGTGGTTTCAACCATACTGACATTGTACATGTTTTAATACAGATAAATATCTAGTATCAAAGAGGCTTGAATTTGCACCTAGGATTTGTTGGGAAAAAAGGTATGGAAAAAAGGTATGTGAAAGATGGTTTACTTTCTTTAAGGCAAAGGAGGGAAAGAAAGCATACAGAAAAAGTAAGGAAGATAGTCTAGAGTGGCAGTCCTGGAGTTAGAAAGAATGGGTAAGGATGTTAAAAAACACACAAAATTACATACTTGATAGTTATGCTTTATTCCTGCTTTTTTTCTTAATTTATCTAGATTAAAAGGTAAAATCACTTCTTTGTAAGAAGATGTCCCACATTTTTGATAATTTTTAACATTAGCTTCTATTTTTTAGAGGTTGCCAAGCCTGGTAGCCCAACAGGGGCAAGGATGCCACAGCTCCATGACCCCAGGTCCAACCAGTAGTAAAGCTGAGGCACAGGTGTATGCCAGAGGTACACATACACATGTGGCTGGCCACACATATTAGATAGGCATGCAGAGCACTCACACAAGCACAAACAGCAACAGCAGCATCATCCTGTTCCTCTCTCTGGATGAGCAGGATAAAGGTCCACAGATGAAAACGTATGTATACATAGTGCAATGCAGACCCCATCGGCAGTGGGGCTTAAACACTTGGTGTGTCCAATAGCTGCCACTGGATCCCAGTATCCCCTGTTGCTGGCACCTGAGTATACCAACCCCTGAGGCCACAGCCCTGCTCCAGTTGAGGTACAGACCATCTCACTTACATGCGTATGCACATGCACATGCGTGCACATGTACATACACACATGCACATGCACATGTACACACACACATACACATGCACATACACTTACACACACACCCCCCAAGCTGGCTGGGATACCCCATGTCCCCCAGTAGCCAATCGTTCATGGTCTCGCTGTTAGAGACACAGTCAAACCCTTGCTCCCAGGCTACTTCCACTCACCAGCTGGTCCAGCTTGATCTTAGCTAGTGATCACAGTTGCATACCCACACTTGTTCCATTTCCTGGTACCACGGACACATGGGCCCTCCAACCCATTGTCTGACTACAGTTACGGCACTCAGACCCCATACACACACACGCACTCAGAATAGAAAGCCCTCACCTGGGAAAGAGTTAGGAATGGAATTAAAGAAGACAGGACAGGCTGTGCTGATCAGGTGTAGGGCAAGCCAGACAAGTTTACTGACCTCTTCACACATGACCAGCCTCTTTTATCTAGTTGTGTCTTTATTTTGCCATGCTTGTTTCTCGCCAGAGACCACCCTTTCCCTGCAGTTGGTTCCCCAAAATGTCCTGTAATAAGTCTTCTACAGTCCCAAGAGGCTCTTCCCCTGCATCCAATAATGTGTCCCCTGCCTCCAGGCAGTGACTGCCCTCAGTCCCAAAGGTGACCTGGGGAGCTGTTCCTGCTGACTCACTATGATGTCCAAAGGCTGATGGCTCCTATGATAGGCCTGGGAAGAGCAATGGCAGGGTATTATTCAGGGTCCTCCACCTGACATTGCCTTTCTGTGTTACCTTGCAGGTAACCAGAGACCAGGTTTTTATCATGTAACTGAACAATTTTCCCATCCAGTTGTGTCACATTGTCATCAGAATCAAAAGAAAAAAGAATCACCCCACTACATGAGACATCCTACCTTCTAATGCAATGTCTACTTCAAACATAGGGAACATCTCTCAAGCAAAGAAAAGAATAACTCTCATACAAACAAAACCTTCCAAAATATTGTCTTTAATGTCTGAGCTTTTGTTAAGATTACATTAATAATCATGAGGTAAAAGAGTACTTAAATGTGTACTCTGAAGGTATTGTTGACTATCATAAGACTTTGGCAATTGTGATATAAATATTTGGACTCTGAGTGCCGCTTGCGAATTTATGAGGAGGAAATTGTAGAAATTATTACCTTTTACAGAAAAGGATACTTGGACTTTGCTGCTCAGAAAATAGGCAATAAAGCCTTGTAATCTGTTAATTTGTTGAATTACAATGTTGGTTGGCAAGATGTGCATAAAGTGATAGAAAATATTTTGAGCAGAAACTTGTGAGGCTGGAGTCTATTCCAGTGAAATATTTTGGAGTAGGTCTAGTTGTATGGGGCCACATTTAGCTCTGAACTAATGGGAGAATAATGATGTCAACACGAAGATGATGTAAGTGACCTGCCATTTGTTCAATGAAACCCAAGTAACCTCGCATAACTTCATACAGTTAGATAATTTGGGTTCTAAATAAGCATGTTTGAGGAATAGGTTTTTCCCTCAAGTACTACTTTAGGAAAATCTTGGTCATACAGTCTAGCAGCTCAGGGAACTTCAACTCTCAATTGCAGCTTGAAGTAGACCTGTGATAACCTTAGTGTGATTGGTTGGAAATTAATTTGGCAATGTTATCAAGGACAGAAAAGTTGATTATTGATTTAGCTGATCTGGTTGATTTGACTTGCAGCAGTCAAATTTAGAATATTGTTTGAAATATTTCTAAATCTTGGTTTACTGTACTGATTTTACCATCCTGTCTATAAATGGGACTTAGATTTCAGTATGGTTAAACTAATAAATGTGCATGAAGATTCAGATCTCTTGTTTGCAAAAATTCTTTAAACTCCTGAATGGCAATTAATGATGATGAAAAAAGATGGGGATACTAGTGTCATTCAGCTTTAATAGGTGTTGCAGACTTAAATAATAAGCTTTAATAAAATCACGTTTTGCAGATGTCAAAGCTTCTCTAAAGAGAAGGTATATAAAATTAATTTATCTTATGATGTTGGCTACTTCTAGTCTGAACATTTTAAAAGGATTATTTTTTAAAAAATCCCTGTAGGGATCTGTTTGTTTTGAATCCTTTTAATAATAAACTTGTATTATTTATGTTGATTAATATTCAGAATGCACTCTTCGGAGTTGATTTTCAACTGAGTTGTAATTGCAGTGAGCTGAAGAATGTAATAAAATTATTATAACTTAGCTGTTATCATGACTAGGACTGTTTTATAAGCATTAAAATGTTCTTCATAACATAAGTGGTAGAATTGAAATTTAATATGGAGCTTTTATATTATGAAGTCCTGAATTTTACAGGCTTATCAGTGTAACTATGTATGGGGGAGAGAATCGGAAGGGTAAAAGTGAGAAAACTCGTGGGTTGAGATACAGACTGTTTAATAATTTAAATATTATTATTAATAATAATAATAATAATTTGTAATGGAAAGTAACACAACAAAAGAGAGAGAGAGAAATAAATTTAAAAAAAAAAAACAGGGAAAGGAAAAAAGCAAGTAATGCAACCACTCACTACCTGCCAACCGACGTCCAGTCAGTCCTTGAGCAGTGATCGCTGCCCCCTGGCCAACTCCCCCCCAGTTTATATACTGAGCATGATGTCATACAGTATGGAATATCCCTTTGGCCAGTTTGGGTCAGCTGTCCTGGCTGTGCCCCCTCCCAGCTTCTTGTGCACTTCCTCGCTGGCAGAGTATGGGAAGCTGAAAAGTCCTTGACTTAGAATAAACACTGCTTAGCAACAACCAAAACATCAGTGTGTTATCACATTATTCTCATGTTAAATTCAAAACACAGCACTATACTAGCTACTAGAAAGAAAATTAACTCTGTCCCAGCTGAAACCAGGACAAACTATTATATTTTATCTACATAGGTTTCCAAACAAAATACCAACAAAAGGATGAATCACTGTCTAATAGTCACAGCTAAAATTCCTATTTAATTAGAATGCTAAAAAATATCATATGCTTTCGTTTTTATTTATTTTTTTACCACCATGTCAGAGGTTATGAAAAGGTCATTAACCTTTTTTCATAGAGTTTAAACCAGTTCAGTGCTCTTTTGATCTGAGAATCTTGAAACAAATGATCTTTTGTACTTGCATCCTAGCATTTGTTATGCTCATTTATTAAGGACTGTTGATTATAAGGGACGAAGGAAACCAAGCCTGACATTTCTATCATAGGTCAACAAAAGTTCATCAATCAGGTAGTTTACAAAAACTGTATTGATTTCTACCATGTTGTCTAGCATGAGGCCTCCCAGTTGGAGAAATTAAGGCAATCTAAGGGCACAGAATCTACACACAAACATCTTAAATAAAACAAACTTTGGAGCAAAAGCCTGCATTACAGGTATCAATATTGATATCAACTATGAGGTAAATGAGTACTTTTCTTTTTTCAATGCAGTGGATCGGTCCAAGTTTTAATGTAAAGATTTAGCATATTTCACACTTTATAGAAAATTTTTTTGATATATTTATAACTTGCAGCTAGGCTTTTACATTTTAAATATTCATGTTTAAAATTTTATTTCAGCAAAACTATTTTTTAGGTAATATTTTAGAATAATTTAAATTTTAAATTTATGTTATTTTTACCCCATTTATGAAAGTGTAGCAGGCTAGTCCATGTCATACATAACACAACTCTGTTCTCTTGGTCAGTCAAAGGACTATGCAAGAATGAGGACTGATGTATCCATAGTAACTGATAAAATATTTACAAGTGGGACCAATCTCATGAGGGTGAGTGTGAGGGAGGTCTCTGATTAAATGTGAAGGGATCTTAGTTTTTAAATAGCTACAGTTTTACTTTATTTCTCACAGAAACTGCTAGGGCTTTTTTTCCCCCTCTTTTTCCCCCCACCTCTAATAGGTGTAAAATGCAGCATCTGCACTAGTCTGCTCTGCATCCTCCTGTATCAGACTCACTACCTTAGAGCTGCCCAAGGCAATTACTTGTCTATATGTCACAACTGATTCTCCCAAGCAGTTTGACATTTCATCTATTGAAATGACTATAGTATGTGTGTCTCTGAGGAAGATAAAAACCTTTCATCTTGCTAATGCAACAGTATCATGTCATTTGGGCAAATCAGATATGTCCTATTGTGAAAAGAGCTAAGTTTTCCACTGCATACCTTATGATTCTGTGAAGGAAGCCATGTATAAAGGGATGTGAGTGAATTATAGTAAAAGGAGCTACATAAGCTGCATCCATCCCCTATTTTAGAAATCTGTTCTCAGATCTTTTCAATCATAATTTTTGTGTACAAAAGGCACAGTCTGAGACACAAATATGGCTCAAAGTCTGGGAATGATTCATCCCCCTCTATAAGAACTATAATTCTATTTGGTGCAAAAATTAGGGAAGGGGACATTTACTTTAATGGCATTTCAGTAATAGAAGCTGACTGATAAAAGCAAGGAAATAACTGAGGTTGCCATTCCAGTGTTACAGGGCTATTGTTCCTAGGCCTGTGTGAGCTGTTTCATCCTCTCCAAGTTTCGACACAAACAAATTTCACAAAATAATTTAAGGGGGCTTTAATGTCTGAGCACTTGTTACACTTGACAATAAAGAATGTTTGTCACAACAATAAACATATTCCTTCCTCCATGGAAAACTCCTTAAGAATCACTCAGCTGCAGCTGAGCTGCAACTTCAAGCCAACATGATTGGACTCTCTGAAAATACACAGTGTGAAGTCAGTAAGAAAAAAGTAGATTTACATATTGCTTTTTGCATGAAAAAGAATTAAAGCAGCCAAGTTAAAAAATAGTCGAGGGAAATATTAGAGCTCATAAAGGATATGTCAAAAGTCTTAAACCTTCTATAAATTGTGATGCTGCTTATAGGCTGAGAGTGAGGATATGTCATTGACTTGAATGAATTATTGTATTTTTGTTTCAATGCACGAAAGATTGCAGGTGTCTCAAGTCATTCCTAAAGGCTCATAAAAAAATGTCTGACAGAAAGGTGTAGGTCCAAATTTTAAAACCTATACTTTCTTGTTTATATTTCAGCTGTGTAGGGACCTCAGAATACCCTGGATATTTCTTGCCTTGCCTGTTTGGAAAAATAGAGGGAAATTGTTACAAAACTTGACATTTCAGTATCTGATCCAGAGTATGTCTGGATGTCTCATATGTGGCAAAGACAGTTGTTGTCCATGTTGTAAAGAGGTGGAGTGGAGAAAGTGTTATTACCAAACATTACTTCCTGAGAAACTTTATAACACTTGGAAGTCTTTTTCTGGATCTGTCAGAAGCGTGCCTTGTGTTATTCCTGTGTTAATCAAACAGACCTTTCTAATTTCAATGTCATTACTTTAATTGGTTAACGCGGAACAGCTAGCTATAAATTGAAATAACTTGGGATTGAGCCAGTTGGGTTTTTTGTTGATTAGTTTTTGTTTGGGGTGGTGGTGGTAGTGGTGTTTGGGTTTGGTTTTCTTTCTTTAATGTCAGAAGAACAGCTGTTCACACAGTTTTAGCTGTGCAGCATCCCATCCATTCCCCAGTGGTGACATGAATTCCTGATGGGGAAATAAAGTTACCTTGAGGACTTGGAGTGCTCCTTTGGAAAAACATAGACAACTATAAATGGACAAGATTCAAACATATATTAAGACCTCCAGACTGTTCAGTTATAAACACACCCACTTGTTCAACTGTGGACAAAACCAGTACTTCCAACCTTCCGATACCTAGTATATTCTTGTTCTATAATTGACTGCCATCACTGTTTTATGAGATAAGTAGATTTTCAGAAGAAAATTACAAGAGGAAGTCCATATGATATAATCAACCAGGAGTTTGTTCAGATTGTTGGGGACAGTTGTGAAAGTGGTAATGGAAAGGGAGAAGCTGGCACAGAAAAATTGTTGAGAATATAGGAGGAGATGAAGGCAGAAGCAATGCTTTGAAAAGGAGAAGACACTCATTCTACAGAGGAGACAGGTCAGAAGAACTAGAAATGGAAAAACATGATATAAAAGGGGGGAGGATTTCAGCAACATGGTCTAGGACTGGCTATGCAATGAAGGGAAAATGTGACAAGGAACCAGAACAGGGAGCATGACATGCTGGTGAACAGAGGGGAGAGGAGAAAAATGAAATGTAGTAGAAGGCAGATAAAGACAAGAGAAAAAGTAACAATTGATTTTTACTTATTTTTGTCTCCAGAGTGACAGGACCAGAGCTGTAGATGCACTACCTCATCTTAGTTGTATTTTTCTATCTCATATTAAGAAAATTATAATCTCAGATAACAGTAAACCACCTGCTACCTACCAACAAATGGTTTTTACCCTTTCATCATCAGGTACGTAAAACCTGGGAGAAAGGACATAGACACTTGTAGAAAGAAAAAGTGTCTTGGAGTAGAAGGATGTCCAACTAAGTTTAACTCAACATACTTCTTTTTTAGTGGCATCCAAGGGGAAAATTGGGAAAAATAATTTAAAAGACCAGCTGGCTCCTTGTGTATTTCCAGCTTTTCTGTCTTCACAGACTTGAACTTGAAATCCACAGAAACAAATTGAGGCTTTGCATCCTCCTCATTACTGGATTGTCATCTTGACATGCAAACTACACATAATAGGAGATGTGTTACAGAGCATGAGGCACACTAAGCAGTGTTACACATGAGCAAGATTCATCTTGCCTGAGCAAAATAAACTTGCATCAGCAGCGCATTGAACACACAGAGCAGAATTATTTCACTTGAGTAATGGGCTCTCACCTAAGAAATATCTATGTGAGAGCAATGGCTAAATAGAAGACACAAGGGTTATGAAATAGAAGGTCTGACAGATGATTCTGGTAGTCATCTGTGTAAGCAGATGTCTCTACTATTTACAGTATACTTAAAGAACTTTCCTTAACTTCGGACAGTGGCTGTGTTATGGAGTTTATTAAGGCTGCTGAGAGACCCATATTGTGGTAACAGCTACTGCAAATCTGGACACCTGTGCTGGAGCAGGCACTGCACTGCACTCTGTGCTGTTTTTGACTTTGTAGGCTCATGAAGACAGGGAAAGAAAAGACAGATTTTTAAAGGTACCCAGGTACCCAGCTTCTATTTAAATTAGTTCTTAACACCTTCAAGAAGGTGACCTTCTCTGCAAATGAATAATAACTAGCACCTTTTGATATTCCTGGACATATCTTAAAATCGAGTAAGGAAGATCTTAATTTACATGATAGTGTTAGTACCTCATACTTTATGGTATGTTGTAGCAGAGTTGTAAAAGCACATTTCTAAGGATTTCTGCTGGCATGACTTCCCCTTTCTGTGCCTGTGAGAACTATAGCATATTTCCAAGCAAGAAAGATCCAGTGATGATGTTGTTTGCTTCTGACTTCAGAGACCTGGATTCCCCACTCTGATTCCCATTCTCTTGGGTTCTTTCAAGTGAATGCAGACAACAGCACCTCTTTAGGGATTTAAAAGAAGGTTAAAATAAAACTTTTGAGATAAATATTTTCCAATAGCTGACCAGAAAGGGAAGGTGCAAGCTCCCAGTTTGGGATCAGGCATGAGAGGTAGAGCAACCTGGACTAGGAACTGTCACTTAGTGGAGGGAATGTTAGATGAAATGATGTGTCAGATATCAAAATGAGGCTGGAGCTATCGCTATTTTCCTTTTTTAATCACTGTAATGAGCATGCATTAGAGTGAGGCAGGGGTAGGAGGAGAGCAGAAAGTTGGAGGAGTGGGAATATAAGTAACTTAGTCTTAAGCTGTCGATGACTTTTGCTACTGTGAGTATAAGTTTCATCTTCAGATCATAGGCTTGCCAAGCTGGTGAAGAGGGCTTTAAACTAGAAATGCCGGGGGAGGGGAACCTCAATCCATCCCACTCCTACCAGTTTGATGCCAGGCCCAGCAACAGATGCCCAGAGCCTGGAGAAGGAACACAGGTCAGCAGGAGAGC
>NW_008795939.1:4935943-4943163 GCF_000699145.1 Aptenodytes forsteri
GGTGGTGAAACACTGGCACAGGTTGCCCAGAGAGGTGGTGGATGCCCCATCCCTGGAAACATTCAAGGTCAGGTTGGACGGGGCTCTGAGCAACCTGATCTAGTTGAAGATGTCCCTGCTCATTGCAGGGGGGTTGGACTAGATGACCTTTAGAAGTCCCTTCCAACCCAAACTATTCTATGATTCGATAATTCTATGATCATTTCCATGACCTGGGTGACTATTTGCTGCTGAATCTTTGTGCTACTGTCTAAATTAAACAAGATTATGTTTGCTCTAGGTATGTGATGCTGATTTGTCCCTTTAGTTTCTGTGGCCTTTTAAAACATTGCTGCACTAGGGGATTTAGCAGGGGACACCCACTATCTTTTTCCCCTTTCTTTCTGTTGTTAATCACAGGAACTCAGGCAATGAAATCTGAAAATTATTCTTTCTGGCATTTGGCTCTAGCAGATTCCTTGGGCCCTTTTTTTTTGTTAGCTTCATGTTTGCCTCTAGCTGTGACAAATTGGGATGCTCCTTCTGTTTTTCTGCTGGCTTATTTTTCCTTTGATTCTGCTGAAGTTTTTCAGCATATTGATGGATTTTAGATTTTTCAAGGATTATTATATCCAGAATCAACCACTTGATTGCTGGAGAAATAGCTTTCCTTGTTTGTGAATCTATTCCTTTGAAGTTTGATAGTATTATTTTTGATAGTAATATTTTTATTTTGTACAAGTATGTCCTTGGGAAGTAGGAGACAGATAGTGGATTTTAGTCTTTATCCCATGCAAACTTTGCACTTAGAAAGCATAACAAACAAACAGACAAAAACCAGCTCACAAATTTTGGACTCAGATTAGGATTCAAGACTTCTGTAACTATAGGGCTGTTAAAATTCTAGCATTGGTTTAACTGAACTTTTTGACATCCATCTTCCTCCTGAATGTAGTGTAATGTTAAGCAAAACCTTATGTTAAGATATATTAAGGAATCTTTCAAGTTTAAGTTGGCAAAAGGGGACATATAAGGAAATTCATATAATCTAATCCTGTTCATGTATTATACTTTTGCACTTTACGTTTCAGTCATGCAAGGCTTTCACAAAGCACCTTTTAGGCTTGTATTTATGAGAGTAATATATTTACAGGATGCAGAGGCATATGAAAAGATTGTTTCTCACAATGTGCTCGAGTAACCCATCAGTGCCAATCACACACTGGTAATAAAAGTCAAATAAACATCTGTAAGTGAGAAAATAGAGTGCTTCTAGGCTTCATATTCCAAGACCACTTATATCTACGTTAGCTGACACACTCTCAACACATTTAAGTTGTATATTGAAGTCTATCAACTTGCCCAGCTCTAAGGCATTTTGAGCTCATAACATTCATTCTTCAATTTTAGTATGGCTTACAATGCTTCTTTCAATTAATTCTAGAGACACTTTTGCACCCGTATTTGCACTAACTTTTCAGAATTACCAATAATGATTCACATGACACTACAATCAATATCTATTAGTCTTATTAATTTGTCAAGGTTTCACATTAGCTCATGACAAATATTTTATTTAGAAGTTAGTAATTTATGCATAATAAATGAACAACAATCCCTTTTATGACTGCAATTTCTCTGTCATTTATTTTATAAAAAGAAAATTAGTTGATATAATTAATGAAAAATGTACATATTGTGTATTTATTAACTTACTACACAACAAATGAGAAAAAGCTTGCTTTGGGATTTTACAATGCACTTATATATTTTAAACACACTTGTATTGGTACCCGAAAGTGTAATCATAATATTTAAGAAATGAAATATGATTAATCATCCAGCTAATTCAAGCACAGATAAATGGAAATTACTGATAGTTTAGGGTACATTTTCAAAGCTGGGGGGAGGTTTAGCCTCCAGGTTCCCAGTGATTTTAATGGGAGTTGCATAGCGCAATCCCTGTGCACCACTGTGAAAAAATTCCTCTCGGTCTAATGGGTTGCCATTAAAACTATCAAGAAAAAATCACGGGACATGAAAGTTCCTCCATCTTTTTGACACATTTCTCTATGGAAAGAGCAAGGACTGGAAGGGAAAAAAACCCAACACACACTCCCCTTTTAAATCTAATGTTTCTGCTCTTCTAAAATAAGAGATCCATGCTTACTTTTTACTGTATACCATCTTAATTTTTTGATGCCTGTTTCATTATTTGGGGTTGTACTAATTGCAATCAGTTTGTGGATTTTCTGATGAGATTTTCTTAAGGTGGATGAGTCCTAACTGTATTCAAAATGTGCAGTGGATGGTTGGAAGCTTCTTTATTGAATGAGAATACCAATTATATTAAATTAAAATCTTTCAGCGGATATTTCCAACAGAAGCCAAAGTTACTGACAGAAAACTGCCTAGATACCTTGCAGCTTTGGGCTTTGGGTTTCTGGGACTTCAGCATTGCTCTTAGCAAGCCTTAGATCACTGACTCCCTCCTCAGTAGCTTTTAGCTCCTGGTGTTTTGAGACTCAGTCGCCCCACGAAAGCCTGTCTCATCCCAAAACCAGTGTTCAAAAATGCTGTAAATCTAAGAAGTTCTGAGGATCCCCAAACTTCCCTCCTGCCTGCAAATAACAACGTTATTTTGAAAGAGAGAACTCATATGCACAGAATTATTCACAAGTAATTTTCTGATTAAATGAATTATTTTTAATTCCAGAATTTCCAACAAAATGCAATGTCAGATCCCAGTATGCTCTGCTTAGGCTTTTACAGTGCTCATGCTTTTAATCCATCTATTTGACAATGAAGATGTCCCCCTGTCTTCTGGAGCTGCTAGCTGGAATGAATGAGATAGCAATGTGCAGAAGAAATCACAACTGTATTAGAGAATGGGATGTAGTTACATATGAGACTAAAGAAGAATGTCCGCATCCTATAGTTGCTGTTAAATGGTAACAACAGCTCAGATGGAATAAAAGTGGAAGGACATGTATTAACTTGCCTCTCCTGTCTTCACAAGGTAATGCTGTTCATCAGAGATGGGCTAAGCAGAACAGATTACACAGTAGTGTGATTTAAGAATGATTCTCTGAAAGGAATCTTGCAATGCTTTATCTTCAAAGAATTCCCCATTCTACTATTTTCTTGTGAGATGGCAGTTTACCCCACAATTAAAATCCTAAATGTTTGCATGTTTCTGGGAAGTAGAAGGGTGTGAGGTGGTAAAAGCAGCAAACAGGATTCAAGTGCCTTAAGTGTTAGAAATAATCTGGAAAAAAATATGTTGGAATGACAAGCAAAATTCATCCCTCCCTCCCCAAACTTGTCATTCCACAAAATAATAATAATAATAATAACAACAACAACAACAACAACAACAACAATAAATCAAACTTGTTAGACTGGAAAAAGAGGATTTTTTAATTACCCCCAAACCAGAATTGCAGAGGTAAGAAATGCTCTAAAATGACTCGATACGCATTTAAACCTGTTGAGAAAAGGGTTTTCCTGGGATCATGAAAAATTAAACTACTGTGCCTGAAAAAGAAATAATGTACAAAATGTTGCTAGTGTACAGACCAGTCCAAGACTGGTTTCATTGAAAGGAAACCAGTCACTGGACAAACTTAGAAGTTTATGCCAGGGGCCCCATCAGCTATAGCAAGTCACTTCCCTGAAGCCATATAACCTGAAAGGACATCAGAGAGAGCTGGGTTCTCAGCTGGCTACCTGAGACCTCCTGCTACCAGCACTGAAAAAGGTATCAAAGATAAGCATCAATTACATGTCTCTCACTCTCTTCCAGCCTGTAAGGGAATGCCTGTGGAGATACTAGAGTAATACTAAGCTATCATCATTCCATCTAGAACTGTAGTGAAAATTGAAACCAGTCATGAATTTGCCACTGAGATGGACGATTTACAAAACCACCAGTCTAATTTTGGTAAGGACTTTAAATATCTGTTTATCTTATTTTTGGGTGATGAACTGGTTATCTGAAATAGTTAATCATTTTGTGGAAAGGGTATATTTGAATAGGTAGGAAGAGTGTACATTATTTAAGCATTAAGTCAGCTGTTAAATAGCATGATGGGTACCTGTGTTACACTAACAGTTTCCACTGTAAGTACTGAAGAACAATTTGAATCAATAGATGACTGTTAGGAATATGAAAGTCTTTAAGACTTTGTACAGTACATGAGAACAATTCACTATTTTAGGGAAGTGTAATGTTGTGTAAAGATGTAACTGTAAGAAATGTGCTTCTGAAGTATATTCATGGAGAGCACAACTTTTAATTTCTATAATCAGTTTTTTTCAAAGGGCAGTAATTGTGAAGACTTCAGTTACAAACAATCAAGATAACTTTTAATAAATAATATTTAAGCTTACATTCAGACGTAAGATATTTTTATCAAAAGCACACAATGGAAAATGTATTTCAAAAGAGAATAACTGATATTGTGGCATCCATTGTTTAAATTCCAGCTGATTTCAGTTACAACTAAACAATGCCTGATTTCACCTATCTTATTAATAGCTGTGTCTTCCATAACTCTATGATATTCACTTCCCAGCTTTTCCTACACAGGCCTCTTTCTTCCCTGCCCCCCTCATCCTTTTTCACTTCCCTCTTCTTTTCCTTTTCCACTGGAAAACTTGAAGATCTCTTTAAAACTTACATTGCCAAGCTCTTCTCAACTCTTATCCACCTTTTTAATGTTTTCCTGATTCCCATTCTCTTGTACCCCAAGCCTAAGACCTCTAGCTCTACATAAAATCATTTGTATTAAAATAAATGTTACTAGAAACAATCATGTATGTCTTTTCATTTAGCTTAAATTGTAGTTTGAAGTCTGAAAATAGTTAAGATAATAGTGACTTTGAAAAATGAGTTAACAGAACTCAGAAATCAGATAAAGTACGTCATACATAAATGCTCAATCCCTGTGCTGTTACATTGCATTCTTCTTCCTCCATTTGAGTGTAGCTTCCTAGAGTTAGATCCTTGATGGATTATAAGAACAGTCTTCCTTATTTCCATGACAGATTAAGGCAATTTAAATGCTGTTGGCTGCAGTTTCTCCCCCTTCTTTTTCCTGGTATAGGTTCTAACCTGACCATATGGACCAAGAGAAAACTACCCCTGTAGGATCAGTCACCTAGTGAAATGTATTAGCTCACCATAAGGTGTATGGGTAGGGGACAGAGGTGTAGGGTTGGCAAACAAAGAGGAGGCCTGAATGGCAAAGGGTCTCAGCACAGTTTTGGTTCAGCTGCTATCAAACTATAGCTTCTCATTTGAATGCTTATGCTGCCTAACCTTCCACACACAAAAAGACCCTCTGACCCATATTTAGGGATGATTTATGTCCAGCCTAACCACCCATCCTGTATTATAAAATTTTCACCTATGTGTGCCTTTTACATATGTCAGTATGACATTTTCATACCTTCTCAGGGAATAAAATCATCACACTGCAGCTGTAAGACCAAACATGCTCAGAACATAATTTTGGAAGGTCCACTGTCTGAAATGAATAAGCTCAGCATCACCAGGGCTTTAAATAGGACTTTGCAGCATGCAGCAACTTGCTGTAAGGCAAGATCTTCATCCTGATTGCCAGCTACTCATCAGAGACAACATCCATACTCATGGATGTTGATACTCATCATCCATACAACTCTCAAAAATTATGAAAGAAAAAGCATCTCATTTGGTTTGCTTTTATGGGGGTTATCTGTGGCTATCCCCCAGAAGGTACAAACTGGCTGAGAAAGAGCAGAGTATGTGATTAAGGAAGGTAGGGTTTGATTCCACTGTCTCCATAGGTACTAGCTAGGCGTGAAATGGTGTGTGTCTTTACTAAGGCAAGGAGTTGCTATTCCTAATAGCATTTCTAATTGAATTAATTCTGTCTGAGACTGAAATTTTTTCTCATCAATTTCCCCTACAACATCCTCTTTCATACCCATTCTAATCTTCTCTTTGCAAGTGCTTGGAAAAGGAACTTGTCTCCTCAGGCATCTGTAAATCATCTTTCAGATAAAAGGAACTCTGCAACAGAGTTAATGATATTGCAGAAACATGCTATATTGGTGTAGTAGGACAGCGATTTTTTTCTACTGGTTTATAACACTGACATAGGTATGCAGATGTCTGAATAATGCCATAACAGTTTTTGAGCATCCAAATTATATATTTGTTTCATTAGACTGCACAGGAACTGCATTAATTACATCAAAACAAAAACAGCAAAAAGCCTTACAGAATCATCTATTCCACTAACTAACCTTTGCATTTTCAAATTAAGCAATAAATACCTTTTTTCTCTCAGAACAATAGAACTAAATGCTATGGCATTCATTTAGCAGAGGGAAGGAACAATAAAGCAAAGTAATGAAAAGAAAAAATATAATTGCAGTTGATCCTTATGGAAAAATGCTAAAATTTCAGTTTCTGATCAGTTCTCTTTGACCTGCAAACTAAAATCATATGTCTCATGAGAATGGATTTTGACTTGAGATTTATAATAGTTCTGTGTCTACTCAGGCTGGAAATCCTGGGTGATTCAGGTCCTACTATAGTATGTTGACCCTTATGGGACCAATGAGATCGTCAGAGGCTTAGTAAAGGTAGAGTACATATTTCTAAACAAAAGTAGATAACTGAATTTCCTTGAACAACAGGTAGTTTGGGAACCCACCTTTGATCTCATTTTCAATTGAATTTGGTGGTAGACTTCTACTGACTGGTTACTTTAATAAGTCAAATTATGGAAAACATCATAAGCTTTACAAGTAGAGTGTGAACACATTTCCTCTTTTACCTGGACTACTGGAAATGTTGAAAGCAAAACACATTTGTGATGAGAGACAAACAAGGCTGGACAACTTCAGGGAGAATAAATCCATCAAGGTCATGTAAACTTGATGATCTAGAGGCCAGTCTCCAAACTGTTAATTAATTAAAAGTGGGGTATATCAGTGTCCTGGTTTCGGCAGGGATAGAGTTAATTTCCTTCCTAGTAGCTGGAACAGTGCTGTGTTTTGGATTTAGGATGAGAACAAAGTTGATAACACACCGATGTTGCATTATCCTAGCCAAGGACTTTTTAGTTTCCCATGCTCTATCGACTGAGAAGGCTGGAGGTGCACAAGAAGCTGGGAGGGGGCACAGCCAAACTGGCCAAAGGGACATTCCATACCATGTGACGTCATGCTCAGTACATAAACTGGGG